>NW_027369575.1:0-41628 GCF_046119375.1 Phyllobates terribilis | reverse complement strand
ACTCTCTTTGAATCTTCTTTATCATGCTAGGATTAACAGGAAAAAGCAAAAAATTTCAGAATTGCACCTTGCAATGTGGAGATATTACTGTTTGTGCATTTACAATATTCATTGATTTTTGCCATTGAAAAACGTCCAGAAATGTTTGAAGCTACTGACTGAATGAAAGGAGCTGGCATCTCACTCTCTTTGAATCTTCTTTATCATGCTAGGATTAGCAGGAAAAAGCAAAAAATTTCAGAATTGCACCTTGCAATGTGGAGATATTACTGTTTGTGCATTTACAATATTCATTGATTTTTGCCATTGAAAAACATGTTTTTCATATACCAGAAATGTTTGAAGCTACTGACTGAATGAAAGGAGCTGGCATCTCACTCTCTTTGAATCTTCTTTATCATGCTAGGATTAGCAGGAAAAAGAAAAAAATTTCAGAATTGCACCTTGCAATGTGGAGATATTACTGTTTGTGCATTTACAATATTCATTGATTTTTGCCATTGAAAAACATGTTTTTCATATACCAGAAATGTTTGAAGCTACTGACTGAATGAAAGGAGCTGGCATCTCACTCTCTTTGAATCTTCTTTATCATGCTAAGATTAGCAGGAAAAAGCAAAAAATTTCAGAATTGCACCTTGCATTGTGGAGATATTACTGTTTGTGCATTTACAATATTCATTGATTTTTGCCATTGAAAAACATGTTTTTCATATACCAGAAATGTTTGAAGCTACTGACTGAATGAAAGGAGCTGGCATCTCACTCTCTTTGAATCTTCTTTATCATGCTAGGATTAGCAGGAAAAAGCAAAAAATTTCAGAATTGCACCTTGCAATGTGGAGATATTACTGTTTGTGCATTTACAATATTCATTGATTTTTGCCATTGAAAAACATGTTTTTCATATACCAGAAATGTTTGAAGCTACTGACTGAATGAAAGGAGCTGGCATCTCAGAGAGATAACTCTCTTTGAATCTTCTTTATCATGCTAGGATTAACAGGAAAAAGCAAAAAATTTCAGAATTGCACCTTGCAATGTGGAGATATTACTGTTTGTGCATTTACAATATTCATTGATTTTTGCCATTGAAAAACGTTTTCATATACCAGAAATGTTTGAAGCTACTGACTGAATGAAAGGAGCTGGCATCTCACTCTCTTTGAATCTTCTTTATCATGCTAGGATTAGCAGGAAAAAGCAAAAAATTTCAGAATTGCACCTTGCAATGTGGAGATATTACTGTTTGTGCATTTACAATATTCATTGATTTTTGCCATTGAAAAACATGTTTTTCATATACCAGAAATGTTTGAAGCTACTGACTGAATGAAAGGAGCTGGCATCTCACTCTCTTTGAATCTTCTTTATCATGCTAGGATTAGCAGGAAAAAGAAAAAAATTTCAGAATTGCACCTTGCAATGTGGAGATATTACTGTTTGTGCATTTACAATATTCATTGATTTTTGCCATTGAAAAACATGTTTTTCATATACCAGAAATGTTTGAAGCTACTGACTGAATGAAAGGAGCTGGCATCTCACTCTCTTTGAATCTTCTTTATCATGCTAGGATTAGCAGGAAAAAGCAAAAAATTTCAGAATTGCACCTTGCAATGTGGAGATATTACTGTTTGTGCATTTACAATATTCATTGATTTTTGCCATTGAAAAACATGTTTTTCATATACCAGAAATGTTTGAAGCTACTGACTGAATGAAAGGAGCTGGCATCTCACTCTCTTTGAATCTTCTTTATCATGCTAGGATTAACAGGAAAAAGCAAAAAATTTCAGAATTGCACCTTGCAATGTGGAGATATTACTGTTTGTGCATTTACAATATTCATTGATTTTTGCCATTGAAAAACGTCCAGAAATGTTTGAAGCTACTGACTGAATGAAAGGAGCTGGCATCTCACTCTCTTTGAATCTTCTTTATCATGCTAGGATTAGCAGGAAAAAGCAAAAAATTTCAGAATTGCACCTTGCAATGTGGAGATATTACTGTTTGTGCATTTACAATATTTATTGATTTTTGCCATTGAAAAACATGTTTTTCATATACCAGAAATGTTTGAAGCTACTGACTGAATGAAAGGAGCTGGCATCTCACTCTCTTTGAATCTTCTTTATCATGCTAGGATTAACAGGAAAAAGCAAAAAATTTCAGAATTGCACCTTGCAATGTGGAGATATTACTGTTTGTGCATTTACAATATTCATTGATTTTTGCCATTGAAAAACATGTTTTTCATATACCAGAAATGTTTGAAGCTACTGACTGAATGAAAGGAGCTGGCATCTCACTCTCTTTGAATCTTCTTTATCATGCTAGGATTAACAGGAAAAAGCAAAAAATTTCAGAATTGCACCTTGCAATGTGGAGATATTACTGTTTGTGCATTTACAATATTCATTGATTTTTGCCATTGAAAAACATGTTTTTCATATACCAGAAATGTTTGAAGCTACTGACTGAATGAAAGGAGCTGGCATCTCACTCTCTTTGAATCTTCTTTATCATGCTAGGATTAACAGGAAAAAGCAAAAAATTTCAGAATTGCACCTTGCAATGTGGAGATATTACTGTTTGTGCATTTACAATATTCATTGATTTTTGCCATTGAAAAACATGTTTTTCATATACCAGAAATGTTTGAAGCTACTGACTGAATGAAAGGAGCTGGCATCTCACTCTCTTTGAATCTTCTTTATCATGCTAGGATTAACAGGAAAAAGCAAAAAATTTCAGAATTGCACCTTGCAATGTGGAGATATTACTGTTTGTGCATTTACAATATTCATTGATTTTTGCCATTGAAAAACGTCCAGAAATGTTTGAAGCTACTGACTGAATGAAAGGAGCTGGCATCTCACTCTCTTTGAATCTTCTTTATCATGCTAGGATTAGCAGGAAAAAGCAAAAAATTTCAGAATTGCACCTTGCAATGTGGAGATATTACTGTTTGTGCATTTACAATATTCATTGATTTTTGCCATTGAAAAACATGTTTTTCATATACCAGAAATGTTTGAAGCTACTGACTGAATGAAAGGAGCTGGCATCTCACTCTCTTTGAATCTTCTTTATCATGCTAGGATTAACAGGAAAAAGCAAAAAATTTCAGAATTGCACCTTGCAATGTGGAGATATTACTGTTTGTGCATTTACAATATTCATTGATTTTTGCCATTGAAAAACATGTTTTTCATATACCAGAAATGTTTGAAGCTACTGACTGAATGAAAGGAGCTGGCATCTCACTCTCTTTGAATCTTCTTTATCATGCTAGGATTAACAGGAAAAAGCAAAAAATTTCAGAATTGCACCTTGCAATGTGGAGATATTACTGTTTGTGCATTTACAATATTCATTGATTTTTGCCATTGAAAAACATGTTTTTCATATACCAGAAATGTTTGAAGCTACTGACTGAATGAAAGGAGCTGGCATCTCACTCTCTTTGAATCTTCTTTATCATGCTAGGATTAACAGGAAAAAGCAAAAAATTTCAGAATTGCACCTTGCAATGTGGAGATATTACTGTTTGTGCATTTACAATATTCATTGATTTTTGCCATTGAAAAACGTCCAGAAATGTTTGAAGCTACTGACTGAATGAAAGGAGCTGGCATCTCACTCTCTTTGAATCTTCTTTATCATGCTAGGATTAGCAGGAAAAAGCAAAAAATTTCAGAATTGCACCTTGCAATGTGGAGATATTACTGTTTGTGCATTTACAATATTTATTGATTTTTGCCATTGAAAAACATGTTTTTCATATACCAGAAATGTTTGAAGCTACTGACTGAATGAAAGGAGCTGGCATCTCACTCTCTTTGAATCTTCTTTATCATGCTAGGATTAACAGGAAAAAGCAAAAAATTTCAGAATTGCACCTTGCAATGTGGAGATATTACTGTTTGTGCATTTACAATATTCATTGATTTTTGCCATTGAAAAACATGTTTTTCATATACCAGAAATGTTTGAAGCTACTGACTGAATGAAAGGAGCTGGCATCTCACTCTCTTTGAATCTTCTTTATCATGCTAGGATTAACAGGAAAAAGCAAAAAATTTCAGAATTGCACCTTGCAATGTGGAGATATTACTGTTTGTGCATTTACAATATTCATTGATTTTTGCCATTGAAAAACATGTTTTTCATATACCAGAAATGTTTGAAGCTACTGACTGAATGAAAGGAGCTGGCATCTCACTCTCTTTGAATCTTCTTTATCATGCTAGGATTAACAGGAAAAAGCAAAAAATTTCAGAATTGCACCTTGCAATGTGGAGATATTACTGTTTGTGCATTTACAATATTCATTGATTTTTGCCATTGAAAAACATGTTTTTCATATACCAGAAATGTTTGAAGCTACTGACTGAATGAAAGGAGCTGGCATCTCACTCTCTTTGAATCTTCTTTATCATGCTAGGATTAACAGGAAAAAGCAAAAAATTTCAGAATTGCACCTTGCAATGTGGAGATATTACTGTTTGTGCATTTACAATATTCATTGATTTTTGCCATTGAAAAACGTCCAGAAATGTTTGAAGCTACTGACTGAATGAAAGGAGCTGGCATCTCACTCTCTTTGAATCTTCTTTATCATGCTAGGATTAGCAGGAAAAAGCAAAAAATTTCAGAATTGCACCTTGCAATGTGGAGATATTACTGTTTGTGCATTTACAATATTCATTGATTTTTGCCATTGAAAAACATGTTTTTCATATACCAGAAATGTTTGAAGCTACTGACTGAATGAAAGGAGCTGGCATCTCACTCTCTTTGAATCTTCTTTATCATGCTAGGATTAACAGGAAAAAGCAAAAAATTTCAGAATTGCACCTTGCAATGTGGAGATATTACTGTTTGTGCATTTACAATATTCATTGATTTTTGCCATTGAAAAACATGTTTTTCATATACCAGAAATGTTTGAAGCTACTGACTGAATGAAAGGAGCTGGCATCTCACTCTCTTTGAATCTTCTTTATCATGCTAGGATTAACAGGAAAAAGCAAAAAATTTCAGAATTGCACCTTGCAATGTGGAGATATTACTGTTTGTGCATTTACAATATTCATTGATTTTTGCCATTGAAAAACATGTTTTTCATATACCAGAAATGTTTGAAGCTACTGACTGAATGAAAGGAGCTGGCATCTCACTCTCTTTGAATCTTCTTTATCATGCTAGGATTAACAGGAAAAAGCAAAAAATTTCAGAATTGCACCTTGCAATGTGGAGATATTACTGTTTGTGCATTTACAATATTCATTGATTTTTGCCATTGAAAAACGTCCAGAAATGTTTGAAGCTGCTGACTGAATGAAAGGAGCTGGCATCTCACTCTCTTTGAATCTTCTTTATCATGCTAGGATTAACAGGAAAAAGCTAAAAATTTCAGAATTGCACCTTGCAATGTGGAGATATTACTGTTTGTGCATTTACGATATTCATTGATTTTTGCCATTGAAAAACGTTTTTCATATACCAGAAATGTTTGAAGCTACTGACTGAATGAAAGGAGCTGGCATCTCACTCTCTTTGAATCTTTATCATGCTAGGATTAGCAGGAAAAAGCAAAGAATTTCAGAATTGCACCTTGCAATGTGGAGATATTACTGTTTGTGCATTTACAATATTCATTGATTTTTGCCATTGAAAAACATGTTTTTCATATACCAGAAATGTTTGAAGCTACTGACTGAATGAAAGGAGCTGGCATCTCACTCTCTTTGAATCTTCTTTATCATGCTAGGATTAGCAGGAAAAAGCAAAAAATTTCAGAATTGCACCTTGCAATGTGGAGATATTACTGTTTGTGCATTTACAATATTCATTGATTTTTGCCATTGAAAAACATGTTTTTCATATACCAGAAATGTTTGAAGCTACTGACTGAATGAAAGGAGCTGGCATCTCACTCTCTTTGAATCTTCTTTATCATGCTAGGATTAACAGGAAAAAGCAAAAAATTTCAGAATTGCACCTTGCAATGTGGAGATATTACTGTTTGTGCATTTACAATATTCATTGATTTTTGCCATTGAAAAACGTCCAGAAATGTTTGAAGCTACTGACTGAATGAAAGGAGCTGGCATCTCACTCTCTTTGAATCTTCTTTATCATGCTAGGATTAGCAGGAAAAAGCAAAAAATTTCAGAATTGCACCTTGCAATGTGGAGATATTACTGTTTGTGCATTTACAATATTCATTGATTTTTGCCATTGAAAAACGTCCAGAAATGTTTGAAGCTACTGACTGAATGAAAGGAGCTGGCATCTCACTCTCTTTGAATCTTCTTTATCATGCTAGGATTAGCAGGAAAAAGCAAAAAATTTCAGAATTGCACCTTGCAATGTGGAGATATTACTGTTTGTGCATTTACAATATTCATTGATTTTTGCCATTGAAAAACATGTTTTTCATATACCAGAAATGTTTGAAGCTACTGACTGAATGAAAGGAGCTGGCATCTCACTCTCTTTGAATCTTCTTTATCATGCTAGGATTAGCAGGAAAAAGCAAAAAATTTCAGAATTGCACCTTGCAATGTGGAGATATTACTGTTTGTGCATTTACAATATTCATTGATTTTTGCCATTGAAAAACATGTTTTTCATATACCAGAAATGTTTGAAGCTACTGACTGAATGAAAGGAGCTGGCATCTCACTCTCTTTGAATCTTTATCATGCTAGGATTAACAGGAAAAAGCAAAAATTTCAGAATTGCACCTTGCAATGTGGAGATATTACTGTTTGTGCATTTACAATATTCATTGATTTTTGCCATTGAAAAACGTCCAGAAATGTTTGAAGCTACTGACTGAATGAAAGGAGCTGGCATCTCACTCTCTTTGAATCTTCTTTATCATGCTAGGATTAGCAGGAAAAAGCAAAAAATTTCAGAATTGCACCTTGCAATGTGGAGATATTACTGTTTTTGCATTTACAATATTCATTGATTTTTGCCATTGAAAAACGTTTTTCATATACCAGAAATGTTTGAAGCTACTGACTGAATGAAAGGAGCTGGCATCTCACTCTCTTTGAATCTTCTTTATCATGCTAGGATTAACAGGAAAAAGCAAAAAATTTCAGAATTGCACCTTGCAATGTGGAGATATTACTGTTTGTGCATTTACAATATTCATTGATTTTTGCCATTGAAAAACATGTTTTTCATATACCAGAAATGTTTGAAGCTACTGACTGAATGAAAGGAGCTGGCATCTCACTCTCTTTGAATCTTCTTTATCATGCTAGGATTAACAGGAAAAAGCAAAAAATTTCAGAATTGCACCTTGCAATGTGGAGATATTACTGTTTGTGCATTTACAATATTCATTGATTTTTGCCATTGAAAAACGTCCAGAAATGTTTGAAGCTACTGACTGAATGAAAGGAGCTGGCATCTCACTCTCTTTGAATCTTCTTTATCATGCTAGGATTAGCAGGAAAAAGCAAAAAATTTCAGAATTGCACCTTGCAATGTGGAGATATTACTGTTTGTGCATTTACAATATTCATTGATTTTTGCCATTGAAAAACATGTTTTTCATATACCAGAAATGTTTGAAGCTACTGACTGAATGAAAGGAGCTGGCATCTCACTCTCTTTGAATCTTCTTTATCATGCTAGGATTAGCAGGAAAAAGAAAAAAATTTCAGAATTGCACCTTGCAATGTGGAGATATTACTGTTTGTGCATTTACAATATTCATTGATTTTTGCCATTGAAAAACATGTTTTTCATATACCAGAAATGTTTGAAGCTACTGACTGAATGAAAGGAGCTGGCATCTCACTCTCTTTGAATCTTTATCATGCTAGGATTAGCAGGAAAAAGCAAAAAATTTCAGAATTGCACCTTGCAATGTGGAGATATTACTGTTTGTGCATTTACAATATTCATTGATTTTTGCCATTGAAAAACATGTTTTTCATATACCAGAAATGTTTGAAGCTACTGACTGAATGAAAGGAGCTGGCATCTCACTCTCTTTGAATCTTCTTTATCATGCTAGGATTAACAGGAAAAAGCAAAAAATTTCAGAATTGCACCTTGCAATGTGGAGATATTACTGTTTGTGCATTTACAATATTCATTGATTTTTGCCATTGAAAAACATGTTTTTCATATACCAGAAATGTTTGAAGCTACTGACTGAATGAAAGGAGCTGGCATCTCACTCTCTTTGAATCTTCTTTATCATGCTAGGATTAACAGGAAAAAGCAAAAAATTTCAGAATTGCACCTTGCAATGTGGAGATATTACTGTTTGTGCATTTACAATATTCATTGATTTTTGCCATTGAAAAACGTCCAGAAATGTTTGAAGCTACTGACTGAATGAAAGGAGCTGGCATCTCACTCTCTTTGAATCTTCTTTATCATGCTAGGATTAACAGGAAAAAGCTAAAAATTTCAGAATTGCACCTTGCAATGTGGAGATATTACTGTTTGTGCATTTACAATATTCATTGATTTTTGCCATTGAAAAACGTTTTTCATATACCAGAAATGTTTGAAGCTACTGACTGAATGAAAGGAGCTGGCATCTCACTCTCTTTGAATCTTTATCATGCTAGGATTAGCAGGAAAAAGCAAAGAATTTCAGAATTGCACCTTGCAATGTGGAGATATTACTGTTTGTGCATTTACAATATTCATTGATTTTTGCCATTGAAAAACGTCCAGAAATGTTTGAAGCTACTGACTGAATGAAAGGAGCTGGCATCTCACTCTCTTTGAATCTTCTTTATCATGCTAGGATTAGCAGGAAAAAGCAAAAAATTTCAGAATTGCACCTTGCAATGTGGAGATATTACTGTTTGTGCATTTACAATATTCATTGATTTTTGCCATTGAAAAACATGTTTTTCATATACCAGAAATGTTTGAAGCTACTGACTGAATGAAAGGAGCTGGCATCTCACTCTCTTTGAATCTTCTTTATCATGCTAGGATTAGCAGGAAAAAGAAAAAAATTTCAGAATTGCACCTTGCAATGTGGAGATATTACTGTTTGTGCATTTACAATATTCATTGATTTTTGCCATTGAAAAACATGTTTTTCATATACCAGAAATGTTTGAAGCTACTGACTGAATGAAAGGAGCTGGCATCTCACTCTCTTTGAATCTTTATCATGCTAGGATTAGCAGGAAAAAGCAAAAAATTTCAGAATTGCACCTTGCAATGTGGAGATATTACTGTTTGTGCATTTACAATATTCATTGATTTTTGCCATTGAAAAACATGTTTTTCATATACCAGAAATGTTTGAAGCTACTGACTGAATGAAAGGAGCTGGCATCTCACTCTCTTTGAATCTTCTTTATCATGCTAGGATTAACAGGAAAAAGCAAAAAATTTCAGAATTGCACCTTGCAATGTGGAGATATTACTGTTTGTGCATTTACAATATTCATTGATTTTTGCCATTGAAAAACATGTTTTTCATATACCAGAAATGTTTGAAGCTACTGACTGAATGAAAGGAGCTGGCATCTCACTCTCTTTGAATCTTCTTTATCATGCTAGGATTAACAGGAAAAAGCAAAAAATTTCAGAATTGCACCTTGCAATGTGGAGATATTACTGTTTGTGCATTTACAATATTCATTGATTTTTGCCATTGAAAAACGTCCAGAAATGTTTGAAGCTACTGACTGAATGAAAGGAGCTGGCATCTCACTCTCTTTGAATCTTCTTTATCATGCTAGGATTAACAGGAAAAAGCTAAAAATTTCAGAATTGCACCTTGCAATGTGGAGATATTACTGTTTGTGCATTTACAATATTCATTGATTTTTGCCATTGAAAAACGTTTTTCATATACCAGAAATGTTTGAAGCTACTGACTGAATGAAAGGAGCTGGCATCTCACTCTCTTTGAATCTTTATCATGCTAGGATTAGCAGGAAAAAGCAAAGAATTTCAGAATTGCACCTTGCAATGTGGAGATATTACTGTTTGTGCATTTACAATATTCATTGATTTTTGCCATTGAAAAACATGTTTTTCATATACCAGAAATGTTTGAAGCTACTGACTGAATGAAAGGAGCTGGCATCTCACTCTCTTTGAATCTTCTTTATCATGCTAGGATTAGCAGGAAAAAGCAAAAAATTTCAGAATTGCACCTTGCAATGTGGAGATATTACTGTTTGTGCATTTACAATATTCATTGATTTTTGCCATTGAAAAACATGTTTTTCATATACCAGAAATGTTTGAAGCTACTGACTGAATGAAAGGAGCTGGCATCTCACTCTCTTTGAATCTTCTTTATCATGCTAGGATTAACAGGAAAAAGCAAAAAATTTCAGAATTGCACCTTGCAATGTGGAGATATTACTGTTTGTGCATTTACAATATTCATTGATTTTTGCCATTGAAAAACGTCCAGAAATGTTTGAAGCTACTGACTGAATGAAAGGAGCTGGCATCTCACTCTCTTTGAATCTTCTTTATCATGCTAGGATTAGCAGGAAAAAGCAAAAAATTTCAGAATTGCACCTTGCAATGTGGAGATATTACTGTTTGTGCATTTACAATATTCATTGATTTTTGCCATTGAAAAACATGTTTTTCATATACCAGAAATGTTTGAAGCTACTGACTGAATGAAAGGAGCTGGCATCTCACTCTCTTTGAATCTTCTTTATCATGCTAGGATTAGCAGGAAAAAGCAAAAAATTTCAGAATTGCACCTTGCAATGTGGAGATATTACTGTTTGTGCATTTACAATATTCATTGATTTTTGCCATTGAAAAACATGTTTTTCATATACCAGAAATGTTTGAAGCTACTGACTGAATGAAAGGAGCTGGCATCTCACTCTCTTTGAATCTTTATCATGCTAGGATTAACAGGAAAAAGCAAAAATTTCAGAATTGCACCTTGCAATGTGGAGATATTACTGTTTGTGCATTTACAATATTCATTGATTTTTGCCATTGAAAAACGTCCAGAAATGTTTGAAGCTACTGACTGAATGAAAGGAGCTGGCATCTCACTCTCTTTGAATCTTCTTTATCATGCTAGGATTAGCAGGAAAAAGCAAAAAATTTCAGAATTGCACCTTGCAATGTGGAGATATTACTGTTTTTGCATTTACAATATTCATTGATTTTTGCCATTGAAAAACGTTTTTCATATACCAGAAATGTTTGAAGCTACTGACTGAATGAAAGGAGCTGGCATCTCACTCTCTTTGAATCTTCTTTATCATGCTAGGATTAACAGGAAAAAGCAAAAAATTTCAGAATTGCACCTTGCAATGTGGAGATATTACTGTTTGTGCATTTACAATATTCATTGATTTTTGCCATTGAAAAACATGTTTTTCATATACCAGAAATGTTTGAAGCTACTGACTGAATGAAAGGAGCTGGCATCTCACTCTCTTTGAATCTTCTTTATCATGCTAGGATTAACAGGAAAAAGCAAAAAATTTCAGAATTGCACCTTGCAATGTGGAGATATTACTGTTTGTGCATTTACAATATTCATTGATTTTTGCCATTGAAAAACGTCCAGAAATGTTTGAAGCTACTGACTGAAAGGAGCTGGCATCTCACTCTCTTTGAATCTTCTTTATCATGCTAGGATTAGCAGGAAAAAGCAAAAAATTTCAGAATTGCACCTTGCAATGTGGAGATATTACTGTTTGTGCATTTACAATATTCATTGATTTTTGCCATTGAAAAACATGTTTTTCATATACCAGAAATGTTTGAAGCTACTGACTGAATGAAAGGAGCTGGCATCTCACTCTCTTTGAATCTTCTTTATCATGCTAGGATTAGCAGGAAAAAGAAAAAAATTTCAGAATTGCACCTTGCAATGTGGAGATATTACTGTTTGTGCATTTACAATATTCATTGATTTTTGCCATTGAAAAACATGTTTTTCATATACCAGAAATGTTTGAAGCTACTGACTGAATGAAAGGAGCTGGCATCTCACTCTCTTTGAATCTTTATCATGCTAGGATTAGCAGGAAAAAGCAAAAAATTTCAGAATTGCACCTTGCAATGTGGAGATATTACTGTTTGTGCATTTACAATATTCATTGATTTTTGCCATTGAAAAACATGTTTTTCATATACCAGAAATGTTTGAAGCTACTGACTGAATGAAAGGAGCTGGCATCTCACTCTCTTTGAATCTTCTTTATCATGCTAGGATTAACAGGAAAAAGCAAAAAATTTCAGAATTGCACCTTGCAATGTGGAGATATTACTGTTTGTGCATTTACAATATTCATTGATTTTTGCCATTGAAAAACATGTTTTTCATATACCAGAAATGTTTGAAGCTACTGACTGAATGAAAGGAGCTGGCATCTCACTCTCTTTGAATCTTCTTTATCATGCTAGGATTAACAGGAAAAAGCAAAAAATTTCAGAATTGCACCTTGCAATGTGGAGATATTACTGTTTGTGCATTTACAATATTCATTGATTTTTGCCATTGAAAAACATGTTTTTCATATACCAGAAATGTTTGAAGCTACTGACTGAATGAAAGGAGCTGGCATCTCACTCTCTTTGAATCTTCTTTATCATGCTAGGATTAACAGGAAAAAGCAAAAAATTTCAGAATTGCACCTTGCAATGTGGAGATATTACTGTTTGTGCATTTACAATATTCATTGATTTTTGCCATTGAAAAACGTCCAGAAATGTTTGAAGCTACTGACTGAATGAAAGGAGCTGGCATCTCACTCTCTTTGAATCTTCTTTATCATGCTAGGATTAACAGGAAAAAGCTAAAAATTTCAGAATTGCACCTTGCAATGTGGAGATATTACTGTTTGTGCATTTACAATATTCATTGATTTTTGCCATTGAAAAACGTTTTTCATATACCAGAAATGTTTGAAGCTACTGACTGAATGAAAGGAGCTGGCATCTCACTCTCTTTGAATCTTTATCATGCTAGGATTAGCAGGAAAAAGCAAAGAATTTCAGAATTGCACCTTGCAATGTGGAGATATTACTGTTTGTGCATTTACAATATTCATTGATTTTTGCCATTGAAAAACATGTTTTTCATATACCAGAAATGTTTGAAGCTACTGACTGAATGAAAGGAGCTGGCATCTCACTCTCTTTGAATCTTCTTTATCATGCTAGGATTAGCAGGAAAAAGCAAAAAATTTCAGAATTGCACCTTGCAATGTGGAGATATTACTGTTTGTGCATTTACAATATTCATTGATTTTTGCCATTGAAAAACATGTTTTTCATATACCAGAAATGTTTGAAGCTACTGACTGAATGAAAGGAGCTGGCATCTCACTCTCTTTGAATCTTCTTTATCATGCTAGGATTAACAGGAAAAAGCAAAAAATTTCAGAATTGCACCTTGCAATGTGGAGATATTACTGTTTGTGCATTTACAATATTCATTGATTTTTGCCATTGAAAAACGTCCAGAAATGTTTGAAGCTACTGACTGAATGAAAGGAGCTGGCATCTCACTCTCTTTGAATCTTCTTTATCATGCTAGGATTAGCAGGAAAAAGCAAAAAATTTCAGAATTGCACCTTGCAATGTGGAGATATTACTGTTTGTGCATTTACAATATTCATTGATTTTTGCCATTGAAAAACGTCCAGAAATGTTTGAAGCTACTGACTGAATGAAAGGAGCTGGCATCTCACTCTCTTTGAATCTTCTTTATCATGCTAGGATTAGCAGGAAAAAGCAAAAAATTTCAGAATTGCACCTTGCAATGTGGAGATATTACTGTTTGTGCATTTACAATATTCATTGATTTTTGCCATTGAAAAACATGTTTTTCATATACCAGAAATGTTTGAAGCTACTGACTGAATGAAAGGAGCTGGCATCTCACTCTCTTTGAATCTTCTTTATCATGCTAGGATTAGCAGGAAAAAGCAAAAAATTTCAGAATTGCACCTTGCAATGTGGAGATATTACTGTTTGTGCATTTACAATATTCATTGATTTTTGCCATTGAAAAACATGTTTTTCATATACCAGAAATGTTTGAAGCTACTGACTGAATGAAAGGAGCTGGCATCTCACTCTCTTTGAATCTTTATCATGCTAGGATTAACAGGAAAAAGCAAAAATTTCAGAATTGCACCTTGCAATGTGGAGATATTACTGTTTGTGCATTTACAATATTCATTGATTTTTGCCATTGAAAAACGTCCAGAAATGTTTGAAGCTACTGACTGAATGAAAGGAGCTGGCATCTCACTCTCTTTGAATCTTCTTTATCATGCTAGGATTAGCAGGAAAAAGCAAAAAATTTCAGAATTGCACCTTGCAATGTGGAGATATTACTGTTTTTGCATTTACAATATTCATTGATTTTTGCCATTGAAAAACGTTTTTCATATACCAGAAATGTTTGAAGCTATTGACCGAATGAAAGGAGCTGGCATCTCACTCTCTTTGAATCTTCTTTATCATGCTAGGATTAACAGGAAAAAGCAAAAAATTTCAGAATTGCACCTTGCAATGTGGAGATATTACTGTTTGTGCATTTACAATATTCATTGATTTTTGCCATTGAAAAACATGTTTTTCATATACCAGAAATGTTTGAAGCTACTGACTGAATGAAAGGAGCTGGCATCTCACTCTCTTTGAATCTTCTTTATCATGCTAGGATTAACAGGAAAAAGCAAAAAATTTCAGAATTGCACCTTGCAATGTGGAGATATTACTGTTTGTGCATTTACAATATTCATTGATTTTTGCCATTGAAAAACGTCCAGAAATGTTTGAAGCTACTGACTGAATGAAAGGAGCTGGCATCTCACTCTCTTTGAATCTTCTTTATCATGCTAGGATTAGCAGGAAAAAGCAAAAAATTTCAGAATTGCACCTTGCAATGTGGAGATATTACTGTTTGTGCATTTACAATATTCATTGATTTTTGCCATTGAAAAACATGTTTTTCATATACCAGAAATGTTTGAAGCTACTGACTGAATGAAAGGAGCTGGCATCTCACTCTCTTTGAATCTTCTTTATCATGCTAGGATTAGCAGGAAAAAGAAAAAAATTTCAGAATTGCACCTTGCAATGTGGAGATATTACTGTTTGTGCATTTACAATATTCATTGATTTTTGCCATTGAAAAACATGTTTTTCATATACCAGAAATGTTTGAAGCTACTGACTGAATGAAAGGAGCTGGCATCTCACTCTCTTTGAATCTTTATCATGCTAGGATTAGCAGGAAAAAGCAAAAAATTTCAGAATTGCACCTTGCAATGTGGAGATATTACTGTTTGTGCATTTACAATATTCATTGATTTTTGCCATTGAAAAACATGTTTTTCATATACCAGAAATGTTTGAAGCTACTGACTGAATGAAAGGAGCTGGCATCTCACTCTCTTTGAATCTTCTTTATCATGCTAGGATTAACAGGAAAAAGCAAAAAATTTCAGAATTGCACCTTGCAATGTGGAGATATTACTGTTTGTGCATTTACAATATTCATTGATTTTTGCCATTGAAAAACATGTTTTTCATATACCAGAAATGTTTGAAGCTACTGACTGAATGAAAGGAGCTGGCATCTCACTCTCTTTGAATCTTCTTTATCATGCTAGGATTAACAGGAAAAAGCAAAAAATTTCAGAATTGCACCTTGCAATGTGGAGATATTACTGTTTGTGCATTTACAATATTCATTGATTTTTGCCATTGAAAAACATGTTTTTCATATACCAGAAATGTTTGAAGCTACTGACTGAATGAAAGGAGCTGGCATCTCACTCTCTTTGAATCTTCTTTATCATGCTAGGATTAACAGGAAAAAGCAAAAAATTTCAGAATTGCACCTTGCAATGTGGAGATATTACTGTTTGTGCATTTACAATATTCATTGATTTTTGCCATTGAAAAACGTCCAGAAATGTTTGAAGCTACTGACTGAATGAAAGGAGCTGGCATCTCACTCTCTTTGAATCTTCTTTATCATGCTAGGATTAACAGGAAAAAGCTAAAAATTTCAGAATTGCACCTTGCAATGTGGAGATATTACTGTTTGTGCATTTACAATATTCATTGATTTTTGCCATTGAAAAACGTTTTTCATATACCAGAAATGTTTGAAGCTACTGACTGAATGAAAGGAGCTGGCATCTCACTCTCTTTGAATCTTTATCATGCTAGGATTAGCAGGAAAAAGCAAAGAATTTCAGAATTGCACCTTGCAATGTGGAGATATTACTGTTTGTGCATTTACAATATTCATTGATTTTTGCCATTGAAAAACATGTTTTTCATATACCAGAAATGTTTGAAGCTACTGACTGAATGAAAGGAGCTGGCATCTCACTCTCTTTGAATCTTCTTTATCATGCTAGGATTAGCAGGAAAAAGCAAAAAATTTCAGAATTGCACCTTGCAATGTGGAGATATTACTGTTTGTGCATTTACAATATTCATTGATTTTTGCCATTGAAAAACATGTTTTTCATATACCAGAAATGTTTGAAGCTACTGACTGAATGAAAGGAGCTGGCATCTCACTCTCTTTGAATCTTCTTTATCATGCTAGGATTAACAGGAAAAAGCAAAAAATTTCAGAATTGCACCTTGCAATGTGGAGATATTACTGTTTGTGCATTTACAATATTCATTGATTTTTGCCATTGAAAAACGTCCAGAAATGTTTGAAGCTACTGACTGAATGAAAGGAGCTGGCATCTCACTCTTTGAATCTTCTTTATCATGCTAGGATTAGCAGGAAAAAGCAAAAAATTTCAGAATTGCACCTTGCAATGTGGAGATATTACTGTTTGTGCATTTACAATATTCATTGATTTTTGCCATTGAAAAACGTCCAGAAATGTTTGAAGCTACTGACTGAATGAAAGGAGCTGGCATCTCACTCTCTTTGAATCTTCTTTATCATGCTAGGATTAGCAGGAAAAAGCAAAAAATTTCAGAATTGCACCTTGCAATGTGGAGATATTACTGTTTGTGCATTTACAATATTCATTGATTTTTGCCATTGAAAAACATGTTTTTCATATACCAGAAATGTTTGAAGCTACTGACTGAATGAAAGGAGCTGGCATCTCACTCTCTTTGAATCTTTATCATGCTAGGATTAACAGGAAAAAGCAAAAATTTCAGAATTGCACCTTGCAATGTGGAGATATTACTGTTTGTGCATTTACAATATTCATTGATTTTTGCCATTGAAAAACGTCCAGAAATGTTTGAAGCTACTGACTGAATGAAAGGAGCTGGCATCTCACTCTCTTTGAATCTTCTTTATCATGCTAGGATTAGCAGGAAAAAGCAAAAAATTTCAGAATTGCACCTTGCAATGTGGAGATATTACTGTTTTTGCATTTACAATATTCATTGATTTTTGCCATTGAAAAACGTTTTTCATATACCAGAAATGTTTGAAGCTACTGACTGAATGAAAGGAGCTGGCATCTCACTCTCTTTGAATCTTCTTTATCATGCTAGGATTAACAGGAAAAAGCAAAAAATTTCAGAATTGCACCTTGCAATGTGGAGATATTACTGTTTGTGCATTTACAATATTCATTGATTTTTGCCATTGAAAAACATGTTTTTCATATACCAGAAATGTTTGAAGCTACTGACTGAATGAAAGGAGCTGGCATCTCACTCTCTTTGAATCTTCTTTATCATGCTAGGATTAACAGGAAAAAGCAAAAAATTTCAGAATTGCACCTTGCAATGTGGAGATATTACTGTTTGTGCATTTACAATATTCATTGATTTTTGCCATTGAAAAACGTCCAGAAATGTTTGAAGCTACTGACTGAATGAAAGGAGCTGGCATCTCACTCTCTTTGAATCTTCTTTATCATGCTAGGATTAGCAGGAAAAAGCAAAAAATTTCAGAATTGCACCTTGCAATGTGGAGATATTACTGTTTGTGCATTTACAATATTCATTGATTTTTGCCATTGAAAAACATGTTTTTCATATACCAGAAATGTTTGAAGCTACTGACTGAATGAAAGGAGCTGGCATCTCACTCTCTTTGAATCTTCTTTATCATGCTAGGATTAGCAGGAAAAAGAAAAAAATTTCAGAATTGCACCTTGCAATGTGGAGATATTACTGTTTGTGCATTTACAATATTCATTGATTTTTGCCATTGAAAAACATGTTTTTCATATACCAGAAATGTTTGAAGCTACTGACTGAATGAAAGGAGCTGGCATCTCACTCTCTTTGAATCTTTATCATGCTAGGATTAGCAGGAAAAAGCAAAAAATTTCAGAATTGCACCTTGCAATGTGGAGATATTACTGTTTGTGCATTTACAATATTCATTGATTTTTGCCATTGAAAAACATGTTTTTCATATACCAGAAATGTTTGAAGCTACTGACTGAATGAAAGGAGCTGGCATCTCACTCTCTTTGAATCTTCTTTATCATGCTAGGATTAACAGGAAAAAGCAAAAAATTTCAGAATTGCACCTTGCAATGTGGAGATATTACTGTTTGTGCATTTACAATATTCATTGATTTTTGCCATTGAAAAACATGTTTTTCATATACCAGAAATGTTTGAAGCTACTGACTGAATGAAAGGAGCTGGCATCTCACTCTCTTTGAATCTTCTTTATCATGCTAGGATTAACAGGAAAAAGCAAAAAATTTCAGAATTGCACCTTGCAATGTGGAGATATTACTGTTTGTGCATTTACAATATTCATTGATTTTTGCCATTGAAAAACATGTTTTTCATATACCAGAAATGTTTGAAGCTACTGACTGAATGAAAGGAGCTGGCATCTCACTCTCTTTGAATCTTCTTTATCATGCTAGGATTAACAGGAAAAAGCAAAAAATTTCAGAATTGCACCTTGCAATGTGGAGATATTACTGTTTGTGCATTTACAATATTCATTGATTTTTGCCATTGAAAAACGTCCAGAAATGTTTGAAGCTACTGACTGAATGAAAGGAGCTGGCATCTCACTCTCTTTGAATCTTCTTTATCATGCTAGGATTAACAGGAAAAAGCTAAAAATTTCAGAATTGCACCTTGCAATGTGGAGATATTACTGTTTGTGCATTTACAATATTCATTGATTTTTGCCATTGAAAAACGTTTTTCATATACCAGAAATGTTTGAAGCTACTGACTGAATGAAAGGAGCTGGCATCTCACTCTCTTTGAATCTTTATCATGCTAGGATTAGCAGGAAAAAGCAAAGAATTTCAGAATTGCACCTTGCAATGTGGAGATATTACTGTTTGTGCATTTACAATATTCATTGATTTTTGCCATTGAAAAACATGTTTTTCATATACCAGAAATGTTTGAAGCTACTGACTGAATGAAAGGAGCTGGCATCTCACTCTCTTTGAATCTTCTTTATCATGCTAGGATTAGCAGGAAAAAGCAAAAAATTTCAGAATTGCACCTTGCAATGTGGAGATATTACTGTTTGTGCATTTACAATATTCATTGATTTTTGCCATTGAAAAACATGTTTTTCATATACCAGAAATGTTTGAAGCTACTGACTGAATGAAAGGAGCTGGCATCTCACTCTCTTTGAATCTTCTTTATCATGCTAGGATTAACAGGAAAAAGCAAAAAATTTCAGAATTGCACCTTGCAATGTGGAGATATTACTGTTTGTGCATTTACAATATTCATTGATTTTTGCCATTGAAAAACGTCCAGAAATGTTTGAAGCTACTGACTGAATGAAAGGAGCTGGCATCTCACTCTCTTTGAATCTTCTTTATCATGCTAGGATTAGCAGGAAAAAGCAAAAAATTTCAGAATTGCACCTTGCAATGTGGAGATATTACTGTTTGTGCATTTACAATATTCATTGATTTTTGCCATTGAAAAACGTCCAGAAATGTTTGAAGCTACTGACTGAATGAAAGGAGCTGGCATCTCACTCTCTTTGAATCTTCTTTATCATGCTAGGATTAGCAGGAAAAAGCAAAAAATTTCAGAATTGCACCTTGCAATGTGGAGATATTACTGTTTGTGCATTTACAATATTCATTGATTTTTGCCATTGAAAAACATGTTTTTCATATACCAGAAATGTTTGAAGCTACTGACTGAATGAAAGGAGCTGGCATCTCACTCTCTTTGAATCTTCTTTATCATGCTAGGATAAGCAGGAAAAAGCAAAAAATTTCAGAATTGCACCTTGCAATGTGGAGATATTACTGTTTGTGCATTTACAATATTCATTGATTTTTGCCATTGAAAAACATGTTTTTCATATACCAGAAATGTTTGAAGCTACTGACTGAATGAAAGGAGCTGGCATCTCACTCTCTTTGAATCTTTATCATGCTAGGATTAACAGGAAAAAGCAAAAATTTCAGAATTGCACCTTGCAATGTGGAGATATTACTGTTTGTGCATTTACAATATTCATTGATTTTTGCCATTGAAAAACGTCCAGAAATGTTTGAAGCTACTGACTGAATGAAAGGAGCTGGCATCTCACTCTCTTTGAATCTTCTTTATCATGCTAGGATTAGCAGGAAAAAGCAAAAAATTTCAGAATTGCACCTTGCAATGTGGAGATATTACTGTTTTTGCATTTACAATATTCATTGATTTTTGCCATTGAAAAACGTTTTTCATATACCAGAAATGTTTGAAGCTACTGACTGAATGAAAGGAGCTGGCATCTCACTCTCTTTGAATCTTCTTTATCATGCTAGGATTAACAGGAAAAAGCAAAAAATTTCAGAATTGCACCTTGCAATGTGGAGATATTACTGTTTGTGCATTTACAATATTCATTGATTTTTGCCATTGAAAAACATGTTTTTCATATACCAGAAATGTTTGAAGCTACTGACTGAATGAAAGGAGCTGGCATCTCACTCTCTTTGAATCTTCTTTATCATGCTAGGATTAACAGGAAAAAGCAAAAAATTTCAGAATTGCACCTTGCAATGTGGAGATATTACTGTTTGTGCATTTACAATATTCATTGATTTTTGCCATTGAAAAACGTCCAGAAATGTTTGAAGCTACTGACTGAATGAAAGGAGCTGGCATCTCACTCTCTTTGAATCTTCTTTATCATGCTAGGATTAGCAGGAAAAAGCAAAAAATTTCAGAATTGCACCTTGCAATGTGGAGATATTACTGTTTGTGCATTTACAATATTCATTGATTTTTGCCATTGAAAAACATGTTTTTCATATACCAGAAATGTTTGAAGCTACTGACTGAATGAAAGGAGCTGGCATCTCACTCTCTTTGAATCTTCTTTATCATGCTAGGATTAGCAGGAAAAAGAAAAAAATTTCAGAATTGCACCTTGCAATGTGGAGATATTACTGTTTGTGCATTTACAATATTCATTGATTTTTGCCATTGAAAAACATGTTTTTCATATACCAGAAATGTTTGAAGCTACTGACTGAATGAAAGGAGCTGGCATCTCACTCTCTTTGAATCTTTATCATGCTAGGATTAGCAGGAAAAAGCAAAAAATTTCAGAATTGCACCTTGCAATGTGGAGATATTACTGTTTTTGCATTTACAATATTCATTGATTTTTGCCATTGAAAAACATGTTTTTCATATACCAGAAATGTTTGAAGCTACTGACTGAATGAAAGGAGCTGGCATCTCACTCTCTTTGAATCTTCTTTATCGTGCTAGGATTAACAGGAAAAAGCAAAAAATTTCAGAATTGCACCTTGCAATGTGGAGATATTACTGTTTGTGCATTTACAATATTCATTGATTTTTGCCATTGAAAAACATGTTTTTCATATACCAGAAATGTTTGAAGCTACTGACTGAATGAAAGGAGCTGGCATCTCACTCTCTTTGAATCTTCTTTATCATGCTAGGATTAACAGGAAAAAGCAAAAAATTTCAGAATTGCACCTTGCAATGTGGAGATATTACTGTTTGTGCATTTACAATATTCATTGATTTTTGCCATTGAAAAACGTCCAGAAATGTTTGAAGCTACTGACTGAATGAAAGGAGCTGGCATCTCACTCTCTTTGAATCTTCTTTATCATGCTAGGATTAGCAGGAAAAAGCAAAAAATTTCAGAATTGCACCTTGCAATGTGGAGATATTACTGTTTGTGCATTTACAATATTTATTGATTTTTGCCATTGAAAAACATGTTTTTCATATACCAGAAATGTTTGAAGCTACTGACTGAATGAAAGGAGCTGGCATCTCACTCTCTTTGAATCTTCTTTATCATGCTAGGATTAGCAGGAAAAAGCAAAAAATTTCAGAATTGCACCTTGCAATGTGGAGATATTACTGTTTGTGCATTTACAATATTCATTGATTTTTGCCATTGAAAAACATGTTTTTCATATACCAGAAATGTTTGAAGCTACTGACTGAATGAAAGGAGCTGGCATCTCACTCTCTTTGAATCTTTATCATGCTAGGATTAACAGGAAAAAGCAAAAATTTCAGAATTGCACCTTGCAATGTGGAGATATTACTGTTTGTGCATTTACAATATTCATTGATTTTTGCCATTGAAAAACGTCCAGAAATGTTTGAAGCTACTGACTGAATGAAAGGAGCTGGCATCTCACTCTCTTTGAATCTTCTTTATCATGCTAGGATTAGCAGGAAAAAGCAAAACATTTCAGAATTGCACCTTGCAATGTGGAGATATTACTGTTTTTGCATTTACAATATTCATTGATTTTTGCCATTGAAAAACGTTTTTCATATACCAGAAATGTTTGAAGCTACTGACTGAATGAAAGGAGCTGGCATCTCACTCTCTTTGAATCTTCTTTATCATGCTAGGATTAACAGGAAAAAGCAAAAAATTTCAGAATTGCACCATGCAATGTGGAGATATTCCTGTTTGTGCATTTACAATATTCATTGATTTTTGCCATTGAAAAACATGTTTTTCATATACCAGAAATGTTTGAAGCTACTGACTGAATGAAAGGAGCTGGCATCTCACTCTCTTTGAATCTTCTTTATCATGCTAGGATTAACAGGAAAAAGCAAAAAATTTCAGAATTGCACCTTGCAATGTGGAGATATTACTGTTTGTGCATTTACAATATTCATTGATTTTTGCCATTGAAAAACGTCCAGAAATGTTTGAAGCTACTGACTGAATGAAAGGAGCTGGCATCTCACTCTCTTTGAATCTTCTTTATCATGCTAGGATTAGCAGGAAAAAGAAAAAAATTTCAGAATTGCACCTTGCAATGTGGAGATATTACTGTTTGTGCATTTACAATATTCATTGATTTTTGCCATTGAAAAACATGTTTTTCATATACCAGAAATGTTTGAAGCTACTGACTGAATGAAAGGAGCTAGCATCTCACTCTCTTTGAATCTTTATCATGCTAGGATTAGCAGGAAAAAGCAAAAAATTTCAGAATTGCACCTTGCAATGTGGAGATATTACTGTTTGTGCATTTACAATATTCATTGATTTTTGCCATTGAAAAACATGTTTTTCATATACCAGAAATGTTTGAAGCTACTGACTGAATGAAAGGAGCTGGCATCTCACTCTCTTTGAATCTTCTTTATCATGCTAGGATTAACAGGAAAAAGCAAAAAATTTCAGAATTGCACCTTGCAATGTGGAGATATTACTGTTTGTGCATTTACAATATTCATTGATTTTTGCCATTGAAAAACATGTTTTTCATATACCAGAAATGTTTGAAGCTACTGACTGAATGAAAGGAGCTGGCATCTCACTCTCTTTGAATCTTCTTTATCATGCTAGGATTAACAGGAAAAAGCAAAAAATTTCAGAATTGCACCTTGCAATGTGGAGATATTACTGTTTGTGCATTTACAATATTCATTGATTTTTGCCATTGAAAAACATGTTTTTCATATACCAGAAATGTTTGAAGCTACTGACTGAATGAAAGGAGCTGGCATCTCACTCTCTTTGAATCTTCTTTATCATGCTAGGATTAACAGGAAAAAGCAAAAAATTTCAGAATTGCACCTTGCAATGTGGAGATATTACTGTTTGTGCATTTACAATATTCATTGATTTTTGCCATTGAAAAACGTCCAGAAATGTTTGAAGCTACTGACTGAATGAAAGGAGCTGGCATCTCACTCTCTTTGAATCTTCTTTATCATGCTAGGATTAACAGGAAAAAGCTAAAAATTTCAGAATTGCACCTTGCAATGTGGAGATATTACTGTTTGTGCATTTACAATATTCATTGATTTTTGCCATTGAAAAACGTTTTTCATATACCAGAAATGTTTGAAGCTACTGACTGAATGAAAGGAGCTGGCATCTCACTCTCTTTGAATCTTTATCATGCTAGGATTAGCAGGAAAAAGCAAAGAATTTCAGAATTGCACCTTGCAATGTGGAGATATTACTGTTTGTGCATTTACAATATTCATTGATTTTTGCCATTGAAAAACATGTTTTTCATATACCAGAAATGTTTGAAGCTACTGACTGAATGAAAGGAGCTGGCATCTCACTCTCTTTGAATCTTCTTTATCATGCTAGGATTAGCAGGAAAAAGCAAAAAATTTCAGAATTGCACCTTGCAATGTGGAGATATTACTGTTTGTGCATTTACAATATTCATTGATTTTTGCCATTGAAAAACATGTTTTTCATATACCAGAAATGTTTGAAGCTACTGACTGAATGAAAGGAGCTGGCATCTCACTCTCTTTGAATCTTCTTTATCATGCTAGGATTAACAGGAAAAAGCAAAAAATTTCAGAATTGCACCTTGCAATGTGGAGATATTACTGTTTGTGCATTTACAATATTCATTGATTTTTGCCATTGAAAAACGTCCAGAAATGTTTGAAGCTACTGACTGAATGAAAGGAGCTGGCATCTCACTCTCTTTGAATCTTCTTTATCATGCTAGGATTAGCAGGAAAAAGCAAAAAATTTCAGAATTGCACCTTGCAATGTGGAGATATTACTGTTTGTGCATTTACAATATTCATTGATTTTTGCCATTGAAAAACGTCCAGAAATGTTTGAAGCTACTGACTGAATGAAAGGAGCTGGCATCTCACTCTCTTTGAATCTTCTTTATCATGCTAGGATTAGCAGGAAAAAGCAAAAAATTTCAGAATTGCACCTTGCAATGTGGAGATATTACTGTTTGTGCATTTACAATATTCATTGATTTTTGCCATTGAAAAACATGTTTTTCATATACCAGAAATGTTTGAAGCTACTGACTGAATGAAAGGAGCTGGCATCTCACTCTCTTTGAATCTTCTTTATCATGCTAGGATTAGCAGGAAAAAGCAAAAAATTTCAGAATTGCACCTTGCAATGTGGAGATATTACTGTTTGTGCATTTACAATATTCATTGATTTTTGCCATTGAAAAACATGTTTTTCATATACCAGAAATGGTTGAAGCTACTGACTGAATGAAAGGAGCTGGCATCTCACTCTCTTTGAATCTTCTTTATCATGCTAGGATTAACAGGAAAAAGCAAAAAATTTCAGAATTGCACCTTGCAATGTGGAGATATTACTGTTTGTGCATTTACAATATTCATTGATTTTTGCCATTGAAAAACGTCCAGAAATGTTTGAAGCTACTGACTGAATGAAAGGAGCTGGCATCTCACTCTCTTTGAATCTTCTTTATCATGCTAGGATTAACAGGAAAAAGCTAAAAATTTCAGAATTGCACCTTGCAATGTGGAGATATTACTGTTTGTGCATTTACAATATTCATTGATTTTTGCCATTGAAAAACGTTTTTCATATACCAGAAATGTTTGAAGCTACTGACTGAATGAAAGGAGCTGGCATCTCACTCTCTTTGAATCTTTATCATGCTAGGATTAGCAGGAAAAAGCAAAGAATTTCAGAATTGCACCTTGCAATGTGGAGATATTACTGTTTGTGCATTTACAATATTCATTGATTTTTGCCATTGAAAAACATGTTTTTCATATACCAGAAATGTTTGAAGCTACTGACTGAATGAAAGGAGCTGGCATCTCACTCTCTTTGAATCTTCTTTATCATGCTAGGATTAGCAGGAAAAAGCAAAAAATTTCAGAATTGCACCTTGCAATGTGGAGATATTACTGTTTGTGCATTTACAATATTCATTGATTTTTGCCATTGAAAAACATGTTTTTCATATACCAGAAATGTTTGAAGCTACTGACTGAATGAAAGGAGCTGGCATCTCACTCTCTTTGAATCTTCTTTATCATGCTAGGATTAACAGGAAAAAGCAAAAAATTTCAGAATTGCACCTTGCAATGTGGAGATATTACTGTTTGTGCATTTACAATATTCATTGATTTTTGCCATTGAAAAACGTCCAGAAATGTTTGAAGCTACTGACTGAATGAAAGGAGCTGGCATCTCACTCTCTTTGAATCTTCTTTATCATGCTAGGATTAGCAGGAAAAAGCAAAAAATTTCAGAATTGCACCTTGCAATGTGGAGATATTACTGTTTGTGCATTTACAATATTCATTGATTTTTGCCATTGAAAAACGTCCAGAAATGTTTGAAGCTACTGACTGAATGAAAGGAGCTGGCATCTCACTCTCTTTGAATCTTCTTTATCATGCTAGGATTAGCAGGAAAAAGCAAAAAATTTCAGAATTGCACCTTGCAATGTGGAGATATTACTGTTTGTGCATTTACAATATTCATTGATTTTTGCCATTGAAAAACATGTTTTTCATATACCAGAAATGTTTGAAGCTACTGACTGAATGAAAGGAGCTGGCATCTCACTCTCTTTGAATCTTCTTTATCATGCTAGGATTAGCAGGAAAAAGCAAAAAATTTCAGAATTGCACCTTGCAATGTGGAGATATTACTGTTTGTGCATTTACAATATTCATTGATTTTTGCCATTGAAAAACATGTTTTTCATATACCAGAAATGTTTGAAGCTACTGACTGAATGAAAGGAGCTGGCATCTCACTCTCTTTGAATCTTTATCATGCTAGGATTAACAGGAAAAAGCAAAAATTTCAGAATTGCACCTTGCAATGTGGAGATATTACTGTTTGTGCATTTACAATATTCATTGATTTTTGCCATTGAAAAACGTCCAGAAATGTTTGAAGCTACTGACTGAATGAAAGGAGCTGGCATCTCACTCTCTTTGAATCTTCTTTATCATGCTAGGATTAGCAGGAAAAAGCAAAAAATTTCAGAATTGCACCTTGCAATGTGGAGATATTACTGTTTGTGCATTTACAATATTCATTGATTTTTGCCATTGAAAAACATGTTTTTCATATACCAGAAATGTTTGAAGCTACTGACTGAATGAAAGGAGCTGGCATCTCACTCTCTTTGAATCTTTATCATGCTAGGATTAACAGGAAAAAGCAAAAATTTCAGAATTGCACCTTGCAATGTGGAGATATTACTGTTTGTGCATTTACAATATTCATTGATTTTTGCCATTGAAAAACGTCCAGAAATGTTTGAAGCTACTGACTGAATGAAAGGAGCTGGCATCTCACTCTCTTTGAATCTTCTTTATCATGCTAGGATTAGCAGGAAAAAGCAAAAAATTTCAGAATTGCACCTTGCAATGTGGAGATATTACTGTTTTTGCATTTACAATATTCATTGATTTTTGCCATTGAAAAACGTTTTTCATATACCAGAAATGTTTGAAGCTACTGACTGAATGAAAGGAGCTGGCATCTCACTCTCTTTGAATCTTCTTTATCATGCTAGGATTAACAGGAAAAAGGAAAAAATTTCAGAATTGCACCTTGCAATGTGGAGATATTACTGTTTGTGCATTTACAATATTCATTGATTTTTGCCATTGAAAAACATGTTTTTCATATACCAGAAATGTTTGAAGCTACTGACTGAATGAAAGGAGCTGGCATCTCACTCTCTTTGAATCTTCTTTATCATGCTAGGATTAACAGGAAAAAGCAAAAAATTTCAGAATTGCACCTTGCAATGTGGAGATATTACTGTTTGTGCATTTACAATATTCATTGATTTTTGCCATTGAAAAACGTCCAGAAATGTTTGAAGCTACTGACTGAATGAAAGGAGCTGGCATCTCACTCTCTTTGAATCTTCTTTATCATGCTAGGATTAGCAGGAAAAAGCAAAAAATTTCAGAATTGCACCTTGCAATGTGGAGATATTACTGTTTGTGCATTTACAATATTCATTGATTTTTGCCATTGAAAAACATGTTTTTCATATACCAGAAATGTTTGAAGCTACTGACTGAATGAAAGGAGCTGGCATCTCACTCTCTTTGAATCTTCTTTATCATGCTAGGATTAGCAGGAAAAAGAAAAAAATTTCAGAATTGCACCTTGCAATGTGGAGATATTACTGTTTGTGCATTTACAATATTCATTGATTTTTGCCATTGAAAAACATGTTTTTCATATACCAGAAATGTTTGAAGCTACTGACTGAATGAAAGGAGCTGGCATCTCACTCTCTTTGAATCTTTATCATGCTAGGATTAGCAGGAAAAAGCAAAAAATTTCAGAATTGCACCTTGCAATGTGGAGATATTACTGTTTGTGCATTTACAATATTCATTGATTTTTGCCATTGAAAAACATGTTTTTCATATACCAGAAATGTTTGAAGCTACTGACTGAATGAAAGGAGCTGGCATCTCACTCTGAATCTTCTTTATCATGCTAGGATTAACAGGAAAAAGCAAAAAATTTCAGAATTGCACCTTGCAATGTGGAGATATTACTGTTTGTGCATTTACAATATTCATTGATTTTTGCCATTGAAAAACATGTTTTTCATATACCAGAAATGTTTGAAGCTACTGACTGAATGAAAGGAGCTGGCATCTCACTCTCTTTGAATGTTCTTTATCATGCTAGGATTAACAGGAAAAAGCAAAAAATTTCAGAATTGCACCTTGCAATGTGGAGATATTACTGTTTGTGCATTTACAATATTCATTGATTTTTGCCATTGAAAAACGTCCAGAAATGTTTGAAGCTACTGACTGAATGAAAGGAGCTGGCATCTCACTCTCTTTGAATCTTCTTTATCATGCTAGGATTAGCAGGAAAAAGCAAAAAATTTCAGAATTGCACCTTGCAATGTGGAGATATTACTGTTTGTGCATTTACAATATTTATTGATTTTTGCCATTGAAAAACATGTTTTTCATATACCAGAAATGTTTGAAGCTACTGACTGAATGAAAGGAGCTGGCATCTCACTCTCTTTGAATCTTCTTTATCATGCTAGGATTAGCAGGAAAAAGCAAAAAATTTCAGAATTGCACCTTGCAATGTGGAGATATTACTGTTTGTGCATTTACAATATTCATTGATTTTTGCCATTGAAAAACATGTTTTTCATATACCAGAAATGTTTGAAGCTACTGACTGAATGAAAGGAGCTGGCATCTCACTCTCTTTGAATCTTTATCATGCTAGGATTAACAGGAAAAAGCAAAAATTTCAGAATTGCACCTTGCAATGTGGAGATATTACTGTTTGTGCATTTACAATATTCATTGATTTTTGCCATTGAAAAACGTCCAGAAATGTTTGAAGCTACTGACTGAATGAAAGGAGCTGGCATCTCACTCTCTTTGAATCTTCTTTATCATGCTAGGATTAGCAGGAAAAAGCAAAAAATTTCAGAATTGCACCTTGCAATGTGGAGATATTACTGTTTTTGCATTTACAATATTCATTGATTTTTGCCATTGAAAAACGTTTTTCATATACCAGAAATGTTTGAAGCTACTGACTGAATGAAAGGAGCTGGCATCTCACTCTCTTTGAATCTTCTTTATCATGCTAGGATTAACAGGAAAAAGCAAAAAATTTCAGAATTGCACCTTGCAATGTGGAGATATTACTGTTTGTGCATTTACAATATTCATTGATTTTTGCCATTGAAAAACATGTTTTTCATATACCAGAAATGTTTGAAGCTACTGACTGAATGAAAGGAGCTGGCATCTCACTCTCTTTGAATCTTCTTTATCATGCTAGGATTAACAGGAAAAAGCAAAAAATTTCAGAATTGCACCTTGCAATGTGGAGATATTACTGTTTGTGCATTTACAATATTCATTGATTTTTGCCATTGAAAAACGTCCAGAAATGTTTGAAGCTACTGACTGAATGAAAGGAGCTGGCATCTCACTCTCTTTGAATCTTCTTTATCATGCTAGGATTAGCAGGAAAAAGCAAAAAATTTCAGAATTGCACCTTGCAATGTGGAGATATTACTGTTTGTGCATTTACAATATTCATTGATTTTTGCCATTGAAAAACATGTTTTTCATATACCAGAAATGTTTGAAGCTACTGACTGAATGAAAGGAGCTGGCATCTCACTCTCTTTGAATCTTCTTTATCATGCTAGGATTAGCAGGAAAAAGAAAAAAATTTCAGAATTGCACCTTGCAATGTGGAGATATTACTGTTTGTGCATTTACAATATTCATTGATTTTTGCCATTGAAAAACATGTTTTTCATATACCAGAAATGTTTGAAGCTACTGACTGAATGAAAGGAGCTGGCATCTCACTCTCTTTGAATCTTTATCATGCTAGGATTAGCAGGAAAAAGCAAAAAATTTCAGAATTGCACCTTGCAATGTGGAGATATTACTGTTTGTGCATTTTCAATATTCATTGATTTTTGCCATTGAAAAACATGTTTTTCATATACCAGAAATGTTTGAAGCTACTGACTGAATGAAAGGAGCTGGCATCTCACTCTCTTTGAATCTTCTTTATCATGCTAGGATTAACAGGAAAAAGCAAAAAATTTCAGAATTGCACCTTGCAATGTGGAGATATTACTGTTTGTGCATTTACAATATTCATTGATTTTTGCCATTGAAAAACATGTTTTTCATATACCAGAAATGTTTGAAGCTACTGACTGAATGAAAGGAGCTGGCATCTCACTCTCTTTGAATCTTCTTTATCATGCTAGGATTAACAGGAAAAAGCAAAAAATTTCAGAATTGCACCTTGCAATGTGGAGATATTACTGTTTGTGCATTTACAATATTCATTGATTTTTGCCATTGAAAAACATGTTTTTCATATACCAGAAATGTTTGAAGCTACTGACTGAATGAAAGGAGCTGGCATCTCACTCTCTTTGAATCTTCTTTATCATGCTAGGATTAACAGGAAAAAGCAAAAAATTTCAGAATTGCACCTTGCAATGTGGAGATATTACTGTTTGTGCATTTACAATATTCATTGATTTTTGCCATTGAAAAACGTCCAGAAATGTTTGAAGCTACTGACTGAATGAAAGGAGCTGGCATCTCACTCTCTTTGAATCTTCTTTATCATGCTAGGATTAACAGGAAAAAGCTAAAAATTTCAGAATTGCACCTTGCAATGTGGAGATATTACTGTTTGTGCATTTACAATATTCATTGATTTTTGCCATTGAAAAACGTTTTTCATATACCAGAAATGTTTGAAGCTACTGACTGAATGAAAGGAGCTGGCATCTCACTCTCTTTGAATCTTTATCATGCTAGGATTAGCAGGAAAAAGCAAAGAATTTCAGAATTGCACCTTGCAATGTGGAGATATTACTGTTTGTGCATTTACAATATTCATTGATTTTTGCCATTGAAAAACATGTTTTTCATATACCAGAAATGTTTGAAGCTACTGACTGAATGAAAGGAGCTGGCATCTCACTCTCTTTGAATCTTCTTTATCATGCTAGGATTAGCAGGAAAAAGCAAAAAATTTCAGAATTGCACCTTGCAATGTGGAGATATTACTGTTTGTGCATTTACAATATTCATTGATTTTTGCCATTGAAAAACATGTTTTTCATATACCAGAAATGTTTGAAGCTACTGACTGAATGAAAGGAGCTGGCATCTCACTCTCTTTGAATCTTCTTTATCATGCTAGGATTAACAGGAAAAAGCAAAAAATTTCAGAATTGCACCTTGCAATGTGGAGATATTACTGTTTGTGCATTTACAATATTCATTGATTTTTGCCATTGAAAAACGTCCAGAAATGTTTGAAGCTACTGACTGAATGAAAGGAGCTGGCATCTCACTCTCTTTGAATCTTCTTTATCATGCTAGGATTAGCAGGAAAAAGCAAAAAATTTCAGAATTGCACCTTGCAATGTGGAGATATTACTGTTTGTGCATTTACAATATTCATTGATTTTTGCCATTGAAAAACGTCCAGAAATGTTTGAAGCTACTGACTGAATGAAAGGAGCTGGCATCTCACTCTCTTTGAATCTTCTTTATCATGCTAGGATTAGCAGGAAAAAGCAAAAAATTTCAGAATTGCACCTTGCAATGTGGAGATATTACTGTTTGTGCATTTACAATATTCATTGATTTTTGCCATTGAAAAACATGTTTTTCATATACCAGAAATGTTTGAAGCTACTGACTGAATGAAAGGAGCTGGCATCTCACTCTCTTTGAATCTTCTTTATCATGCTAGGATTAACAGGAAAAAGCAAAAAATTTCAGAATTGCACCTTGCAATGTGGAGATATTACTGTTTGTGCATTTACAATATTCATTGATTTTTGCCATTGAAAAACATGTTTTTCATATACCAGAAATGTTTGAAGCTACTGACTGAATGAAAGGAGCTGGCATCTCACTCTCTTTGAGTCTTCTTTATCATGCTAGGATTAACAGGAAAAAGCAAAAAATTTCAGAATTGCACCTTGCAATGTGGAGATATTACTGTTTGTGCATTTACAATATTCATTGATTTTTGCCATTGAAAAACGTCCAGAAATGTTTGAAGCTACTGACTGAATGAAAGGAGCTGGCATCTCACTCTCTTTGAATCTTCTTTTTCATGCTAGGATTAGCAGGAAAAAGCAAAAAATTTCAGAATTGCACCTTGCAATGTGGAGATATTACTGTTTGTGCATTTACAATATTCATTGATTTTTGCCATTGAAAAACATGTTTTTCATATACCAGAAATGTTTGAAGCTACTGACTGAATGAAAGGAGCTGGCATCTCACTCTCTTTGAATCTTCTTTATCATGCTAGGATTAACAGGAAAAAGCAAAAAATTTCAGAATTGCACCTTGCAATGTGGAGATATTACTGTTTGTGCATTTACAATATTCATTGATTTTTGCCATTGAAAAACGTCCAGAAATGTTTGAAGCTACTGACTGAATGAAAGGAGCTGGCATCTCACTCTCTTTGAATCTTCTTTATCATGCTAGGATTAACAAGAAAAAGCTAAAAATTTCAGAATTGCACCTTGCAATGTGGAGATATTACTGTTTGTGCATTTACAATATTCATTGATTTTTGCCATTGAAAAACATGTTTTTCATATACCAGAAATGTTTGAAGCTACTGACTGAATGAAAGGAGCTGGCATCTCACTCTCTTTGAATCTTCTTTATCATGCTAGGATTAGCAGGAAAAAGCAAGAAATTTCAGAATTGCACCTTGCAATGTGGAGATATTACTGTTTGTGCATTTACAATATTCATTGATTTTTGCCATTGAAAAACATGTTTTTCATATACCAGAAATGTTTGAAGCTACTTACTGAATGAAAGGAGCTGGCATCTCACTCTCTTTGAATCTTCTTTATCATGCTAGGATTAACAGGAAAAAGCAAAAAATTTCAGAATTGCACCTTGCAATGTGGAGATATTACTGTTTGTGCATTTACAATATTCATTGATTTTTGCCATTGAAAAACGTTTTTCATATACCAGAAATGTTTGAAGCTACTGACTGAATGAAAGGAGCTGGCATCTCACTCTCTTTGAATCTTCTTTATCATGCTAGGATTAACAGGAAAAAGCAAAAAATTTCAGAATTGCACCTTGCAATGTGGAGATATTACTGTTTGTGCATTTACAATATTCATTGATTTTTGCCATTGAAAAACGTCCAGAAATGTTTGAAGCTACTGACTGAATGAAAGGAGCTGGCATCTCACTCTCTTTGAATCTTCTTTATCATGCTAGGATTAGCAGGAAAAAGCAAAAAATTTCAGAATTGCACCTTGCAATGTGGAGATATTACTGTTTGTGCATTTACAATATTCATTGATTTTTGCCATTGAAAAACATGTTTTTCATATACCAGAAATGTTTGAAGCTACTGACTGAATGAAAGGAGCTGGCATCTCACTCTCTTTGAATCTTCTTTATCATGCTAGGATTAGCAGGAAAAAGCAAAAAATTTCAGAATTGCACCTTGCAATGTGGAGATATTACTGTTTGTGCATTTACAATATTCATTGATTTTTGCCATTGAAAAACTTGTTTTTCATATACCAGAAATGTTTGAAGCTACTGACTGAATGAAAGGAGCTGGCATCTCACTCTCTTTGAATCTTCTTTATCATGCTAGGATTAACAGGAAAAAGCAAAAAATTTCAGAATTGCACCTTGCAATGTGGAGATATTACTGTTTGTGCATTTACAATATTCATTGATTTTTGCCATTGAAAAACGTCCAGAAATGTTTGAAGCTACTGACTGAATGAAAGGAGCTGGCATCTCACTCTCTTTGAATCTTCTTTATCATGCTAGGATTAACAGGAAAAAGCTAAAAATTTCAGAATTGCACCTTGCAATGTGGAGATATTACTGTTTGTGCATTTACAATATTCATTGATTTTTGCCATTGAAAAACATGTTTTTCATATACCAGAAATGTTTGAAGCTACTGACTGAATGAAAGGAGCTGGCATCTCACTCTTTGAATCTTCTTTATCATGCTAGGATTAGCAGGAAAAAGCAAAAAATTTCAGAATTGCACCTTGCAATGTGGAGATATTACTGTTTGTGCATTTACAATATTCATTGATTTTTGCCATTGAAAAACATGTTTTTCATATACCAGAAATGTTTGAAGCTACTGACTGAATGAAAGGAGCTGGCATCTCACTCTCTTTGAATCTTCTTTATCATGCTAGGATTAGCAGGAAAAAGCAAAAAATTTCAGAATTGCACCTTGCAATGTGGAGATATTACTGTTTGTGCATTTACAATATTCATTGATTTTTGCCATTGAAAAACATGTTTTTCATATACCAGAAATGTTTGAAGCTACTGACTGAATGAAAGGAGCTGGCATCTCACTCTCTTTGAATCTTCTTTATCATGCTAGGATTAACAGGAAAAAGCAAAAAATTTCAGAATTGCACCTTGCAATGTGGAGATATTACTGTTTGTGCATTTACAATATTCATTGATTTTTGCCATTGAAAAACGTCCAGAAATGTTTGAAGCTACTGACTGAATGAAAGGAGCTGGCATCTCACTCTCTTTGAATCTTCTTTATCATGCTAGGATTAGCAGGAAAAAGCAAAAAATTTCAGAATTGCACCTTGCAATGTGGAGATATTACTGTTTGTGCATTTACAATATTCATTGATTTTTGCCATTGAAAAACATGTTTTTCATATACCAGAAATGTTTGAAGCTACTGACTGAATGAAAGGAGCTGGCATCTCACTCTCTTTGAATCTTCTTTATCATGCTAGGATTAGCAGGAAAAAGCAAAAAATTTCAGAATTGCACCTTGCAATGTGGAGATATTACTGTTTGTGCATTTACAATATTCATTGATTTTTGCCATTGAAAAACATGTTTTTCATATACCAGAAATGTTTGAAGCTACTGACTGAATGAAAGGAGCTGGCATCTCACTCTCTTTGAATCTTCTTTATCATGCTAGGATTAACAGGAAAAAGCAAAAAATTTCAGAATTGCACCTTGCAATGTGGAGATATTACTGTTTGTGCATTTACAATATTCATTGATTTTTGCCATTGAAAAACGTCCAGAAATGTTTGAAGCTACTGACTGAATGAAAGGAGCTGGCATCTCACTCTCTTTGAATCTTCTTTATCATGCTAGGATTAACAGGAAAAAGCTAAAAATTTCAGAATTGCACCTTGCAATGTGGAGATATTACTGTTTGTGCATTTACAATATTCATTGATTTTTGCCATTGAAAAACGTTTTTCATATACCAGAAATGTTTGAAGCTACTGACTGAATGAAAGGAGCTGGCATCTCACTCTCTTTGAATCTTTATCATGCTAGGATTAGCAGGAAAAAGCAAAGAATTTCAGAATTGCACCTTGCAATGTGGAGATATTACTGTTTGTGCATTTACAATATTCATTGATTTTTGCCATTGAAAAACATGTTTTTCATATACCAGAAATGTTTGAAGCTACTGACTGAATGAAAGGAGCTGGCATCTCACTCTCTTTGAATCTTCTTTATCATGCTAGGATTAGCAGGAAAAAGCAAAAAATTTCAGAATTGCACCTTGCAATGTGGAGATATTACTGTTTGTGCATTTACAATATTCATTGATTTTTGCCATTGAAAAACATGTTTTTCATATACCAGAAATGTTTGAAGCTACTGACTGAATGAAAGGAGCTGGCATCTCACTCTCTTTGAATCTTCTTTATCATGCTAGGATTAACAGGAAAAAGCAAAAAATTTCAGAATTGCACCTTGCAATGTGGAGATATTACTGTTTGTGCATTTACAATATTCATTGATTTTTGCCATTGAAAAACGTCCAGAAATGTTTGAAGCTACTGACTGAATGAAAGGAGCTGGCATCTCACTCTCTTTGAATCTTCTTTATCATGCTAGGATTAGCAGGAAAAAGCAAAAAATTTCAGAATTGCACCTTGCAATGTGGAGATATTACTGTTTGTGCATTTACAATATTCATTGATTTTTGCCATTGAAAAACGTCCAGAAATGTTTGAAGCTACTGACTGAATGAAAGGAGCTGGCATCTCACTCTCTTTGAATCTTCTTTATCATGCTAGGATTAGCAGGAAAAAGCAAAAAATTTCAGAATTGCACCTTGCAATGTGGAGATATTACTGTTTGTGCATTTACAATATTCATTGATTTTTGCCATTGAAAAACATGTTTTTCATATACCAGAAATGTTTGAAGCTACTGACTGAATGAAAGGAGCTGGCATCTCACTCTCTTTGAATCTTCTTTATCATGCTAGGATTAACAGGAAAAAGCAAAAAATTTCAGAATTGCACCTTGCAATGTGGAGATATTACTGTTTGTGCATTTACAATATTCATTGATTTTTGCCATTGAAAAACATGTTTTTCATATACCAGAAATGTTTGAAGCTACTGACTGAATGAAAGGAGCTGGCATCTCACTCTCTTTGAGTCTTCTTTATCATGCTAGGATTAACAGGAAAAAGCAAAAAATTTCAGAATTGCACCTTGCAATGTGGAGATATTACTGTTTGTGCATTTACAATATTCATTGATTTTTGCCTTTGAAAAACGTCCAGAAATGTTTGAAGCTACTGACTGAATGAAAGGAGCTGGCATCTCACTCTCTTTGAATCTTCTTTATCATGCTAGGATTAGCAGGAAAAAGCAAAAAATTTCAGAATTGCACCTTGCAATGTGGAGATATTACTGTTTGTGCATTTACAATATTCATTGATTTTTGCCATTGAAAAACATGTTTTTCATATACCAGAAATGTTTGAAGCTACTGACTGAATGAAAGGAGCTGGCATCTCACTCTCTTTGAATCTTCTTTATCATGCTAGGATTAACAGGAAAAAGCAAAAAATTTCAGAATTGCACCTTGCAATGTGGAGATATTACTGTTTGTGCATTTACAATATTCATTGATTTTTGCCATTGAAAAACGTCCAGAAATGTTTGAAGCTACTGACTGAATGAAAGGAGCTGGCATCTCACTCTCTTTGAATCTTCTTTATCATGCTAGGATTAACAAGAAAAAGCTAAAAATTTCAGAATTGCACCTTGCAATGTGGAGATATTACTGTTTGTGCATTTACAATATTCATTGATTTTTGCCATTGAAAAACATGTTTTTCATATACCAGAAATGTTTGAAGCTACTGACTGAATGAAAGGAGCTGGCATCTCACTCTCTTTGAATCTTCTTTATCATGCTAGGATTAGCAGGAAAAAGCAAGAAATTTCAGAATTGCACCTTGCAATGTGGAGATATTACTGTTTGTGCATTTACAATATTCATTGATTTTTGCCATTGAAAAACATGTTTTTCATATACCAGAAATGTTTGAAGCTACTTACTGAATGAAAGGAGCTGGCATCTCACTCTCTTTGAATCTTCTTTATCATGCTAGGATTAACAGGAAAAAGCAAAAAATTTCAGAATTGCACCTTGCAATGTGGAGATATTACTGTTTGTGCATTTACAATATTCATTGATTTTTGCCATTGAAAAACGTTTTTCATATACCAGAAATGTTTGAAGCTACTGACTGAATGAAAGGAGCTGGCATCTCACTCTCTTTGAATCTTCTTTATCATGCTAGGATTAACAGGAAAAAGCAAAAAATTTCAGAATTGCACCTTGCAATGTGGAGATATTACTGTTTGTGCATTTACAATATTCATTGATTTTTGCCATTGAAAAACGTCCAGAAATGTTTGAAGCTACTGACTGAATGAAAGGAGCTGGCATCTCACTCTCTTTGAATCTTCTTTATCATGCTAGGATTAGCAGGAAAAAGCAAAAAATTTCAGAATTGCACCTTGCAATGTGGAGATATTACTGTTTGTGCATTTACAATATTCATTGATTTTTGCCATTGAAAAACATGTTTTTCATATACCAGAAATGTTTGAAGCTACTGACTGAATGAAAGGAGCTGGCATCTCACTCTCTTTGAATCTTCTTTATCATGCTAGGATTAGCAGGAAAAAGCAAAAAATTTCAGAATTGCACCTTGCAATGTGGAGATATTACTGTTTGTGCATTTACAATATTCATTGATTTTTGCCATTGAAAAACTTGTTTTTCATATACCAGAAATGTTTGAAGCTACTGACTGAATGAAAGGAGCTGGCATCTCACTCTCTTTGAATCTTCTTTATCATGCTAGGATTAACAGGAAAAAGCAAAAAATTTCAGAATTGCACCTTGCAATGTGGAGATATTACTGTTTGTGCATTTACAATATTCATTGATTTTTGCCATTGAAAAACGTCCAGAAATGTTTGAAGCTACTGACTGAATGAAAGGAGCTGGCATCTCACTCTCTTTGAATCTTCTTTATCATGCTAGGATTAACAGGAAAAAGCTAAAAATTTCAGAATTGCACCTTGCAATGTGGAGATATTACTGTTTGTGCATTTACAATATTCATTGATTTTTGCCATTGAAAAACATGTTTTTCATATACCAGAAATGTTTGAAGCTACTGACTGAATGAAAGGAGCTGGCATCTCACTCTTTGAATCTTCTTTATCATGCTAGGATTAGCAGGAAAAAGCAAAAAATTTCAGAATTGCACCTTGCAATGTGGAGATATTACTGTTTGTGCATTTACAATATTCATTGATTTTTGCCATTGAAAAACATGTTTTTCATATACCAGAAATGTTTGAAGCTACTGACTGAATGAAAGGAGCTGGCATCTCACTCTCTTTGAATCTTCTTTATCATGCTAGGATTAGCAGGAAAAAGCAAAAAATTTCAGAATTGCACCTTGCAATGTGGAGATATTACTGTTTGTGCATTTACAATATTCATTGATTTTTGCCATTGAAAAACATGTTTTTCATATACCAGAAATGTTTGAAGCTACTGACTGAATGAAAGGAGCTGGCATCTCACTCTCTTTGAATCTTCTTTATCATGCTAGGATTAACAGGAAAAAGCAAAAAATTTCAGAATTGCACCTTGCAATGTGGAGATATTACTGTTTGTGCATTTACAATATTCATTGATTTTTGCCATTGAAAAACGTCCAGAAATGTTTGAAGCTACTGACTGAATGAAAGGAGCTGGCATCTCACTCTCTTTGAATCTTCTTTATCATGCTAGGATTAGCAGGAAAAAGCAAAAAATTTCAGAATTGCACCTTGCAATGTGGAGATATTACTGTTTGTGCATTTACAATATTCATTGATTTTTGCCATTGAAAAACATGTTTTTCATATACCAGAAATGTTTGAAGCTACTGACTGAATGAAAGGAGCTGGCATCTCACTCTCTTTGAATCTTCTTTATCATGCTAGGATTAGCAGGAAAAAGCAAAAAATTTCAGAATTGCACCTTGCAATGTGGAGATATTACTGTTTGTGCATTTACAATATTCATTGATTTTTGCCATTGAAAAACATGTTTTTCATATACCAGAAATGTTTGAAGCTACTGACTGAATGAAAGGAGCTGGCATCTCACTCTCTTTGAATCTTCTTTATCATGCTAGGATTAACAGGAAAAAGCAAAAAATTTCAGAATTGCACCTTGCAATGTGGAGATATTACTGTTTGTGCATTTACAATATTCATTGATTTTTGCCATTGAAAAACGTCCAGAAATGTTTGAAGCTACTGACTGAATGAAAGGAGCTGGCATCTCACTCTCTTTGAATCTTCTTTATCATGCTAGGATTAACAAGAAAAAGCTAAAAATTTCAGAATTGCACCTTGCAATGTGGAGATATTACTGTTTGTGCATTTACAATATTCATTGATTTTTGCCATTGAAAAACATGTTTTTCATATACCAGAAATGTTTGAAGCTACTGACTGAATGAAAGGAGCTGGCATCTCACTCTCTTTGAATCTTCTTTATCATGCTAGGATTAGCAGGAAAAAGCAAGAAATTTCAGAATTGCACCTTGCAATGTGGAGATATTACTGTTTGTGCATTTACAATATTCATTGATTTTTGCCATTGAAAAACATGTTTTTCATATACCAGAAATGTTTGAAGCTACTTACTGAATGAAAGGAGCTGGCATCTCACTCTCTTTGAATCTTCTTTATCATGCTAGGATTAACAGGAAAAAGCAAAAAATTTCAGAATTGCACCTTGCAATGTGGAGATATTACTGTTTGTGCATTTACAATATTCATTGATTTTTGCCATTGAAAAACGTTTTTCATATACCAGAAATGTTTGAAGCTACTGACTGAATGAAAGGAGCTGGCATCTCACTCTCTTTGAATCTTCTTTATCATGCTAGGATTAACAGGAAAAAGCAAAAAATTTCAGAATTGCACCTTGCAATGTGGAGATATTACTGTTTGTGCATTTACAATATTCATTGATTTTTGCCATTGAAAAACGTCCAGAAATGTTTGAAGCTACTGACTGAATGAAAGGAGCTGGCATCTCACTCTCTTTGAATCTTCTTTATCATGCTAGGATTAGCAGGAAAAAGCAAAAAATTTCAGAATTGCACCTTGCAATGTGGAGATATTACTGTTTGTGCATTTACAATATTCATTGATTTTTGCCATTGAAAAACATGTTTTTCATATACCAGAAATGTTTGAAGCTACTGACTGAATGAAAGGAGCTGGCATCTCACTCTCTTTGAATCTTCTTTATCATGCTAGGATTAGCAGGAAAAAGCAAAAAATTTCAGAATTGCACCTTGCAATGTGGAGATATTACTGTTTGTGCATTTACAATATTCATTGATTTTTGCCATTGAAAAACATGTTTTTCATATACCAGAAATGTTTGAAGCTACTGACTGAATGAAAGGAGCTGGCATCTCACTCTGAATCTTCTTTATCATGCTAGGATTAACAGGAAAAAGCAAAAAATTTC
>NW_027369574.1:0-41631 GCF_046119375.1 Phyllobates terribilis | reverse complement strand
AAATACTAAGGCTCTAGTTATTGCAACTAATCTCATGAAACTCATCAATCACAATAAAAACTAATTAAAATACATTTACCAACCAAATATTCGGGATCTTCATCTTCGACACAATCGTTTATCCATCCATCATGGTAATCGACTTCATTTGAATCTGAACTATCCAAATGTCGCTATCTTCCTCACTATAATCATGGTGATCCATTTTGAAAGCAAAAACTTGTTTCTACAATGATTTTAAACCATCATATTTATGGGGGAAAAACTAACTTTTTCAAAATATATAGTCGTTGGGCACGCCCAGGCCGGGCGTGCATGTTTTGCCCATTACAAACAAGCACGCCCAAAATAGGCGTGCAAGTTACCAACGGTCATAACTTGCACGCCCAAGATGAGCATGCACATTATTGTGTGCATGGCATGCTGAACGCAAAGGTTGGGCGTGCTGTGTGACTAGAACGCCCAGAAAGGCGTGCTCCTTGTTCATACCTACAATGTATGAAACTTGTAAAAGGCTTGCCTCGCACGCTCAGTTGGGGCGTGCAGGGCCTTGGTAGATAAGAGCACGCCCCACTTGGGCGTACTCGTTTACCAGGGTGCCGAATCTTGCACGTCCCAGTTGGGTGTGCTCTTAGACCAGCACGCCTTTTCCATGACAAGCACGCCTTTTTCGGGCGTGCTAGATTTTCGTTTCCATAATGTCCAAGCACGAGCTAGTTCAACAGTTCATTCTTGTAAGCACGTCCTATTTGGGCGTGCAAAGCTTGCACTCCTCATTTAGACGTGTAAAAAAGAGTGCATATAGACAAAAAAAAAGAAGTACATATAGACAATGCCTATATATAATAGTATTTGTCCTACATTATTATATAACATAGCATGCATATATCATGAATCATATGTATAAAACTATAATAAACCATCTTAATTATATTTTTAAGATAATGTTATATTTTTGTTGTCTTCTATTGCCTATCAGTAACTATATGCTATAATGAATAATATTATTTATATATTTTAAAATAATATTATATTTTTAGTTAAGATATTATATTTCTTGCAATATTTATATTATATTATCCAAAATAAAATTTAACCGTACCTTTATCATTAATATTGTATATTTTTACTTTCATTTGATTAATCCAAACCCGTGATCAATTAGTTTAGGAACAAAAGAAATGTAAAAGTCTGATGGTGATTTTTTTTGAAAGGTTGATGGTGAAGATAATTAAGCCCAAAACTTTTTAAATTTTTTGAAGCCAAGTTCAAATTTTATTTGCATTATTAGGCAAGTTATGGGCCAGAGTACTGTGCTTATATACGTATTGCCGACCAACTCAGCCCAATATATAAATCTCCACATTGCCTCTAGCCGGCCCAACCTACAGTAGAATGTCTATTTTTTTTACTGTACCAGAAACAAGAGAAATTATTAGATATTTTTTATTAAAAGAGAATCAGCGTCTCCTTACGTGTTAAAATTAGAAAAGTAAATTGGACTACAACAAGATAAAGTGGAGTGTAGCCCGTCCCCTAGAGTCCTCAAACAAAACATCCAAAGTCCTGGGAGGGGGAGAGTCTAAAAAGAGACACCTAAACTAACATGGAGTGCAAGAGAAGCTAACAAGTCCGCAACTCATTTAGCTTCCCAGTATACATGTCAGCCCTGACAATGCCAGTTCCTACGCAATAAATGACATCTATCTACATGTTTACCCAGAACAATTCGACCAAGGCCGAATCTGTTTCCACATAAACCCTCCCGATCCCCAAAGACCAAGCTAACCTAAGGCCTCAGATAACCCCCCAGAGCTCCGCAACTGGAATCGAGCAAGCCCCTATGTTGTGAAGGAAGCCACCAATTCAAGCACCATGAAAGTCCCGTAGGACACCTCCCGCGGTTGCCCGCCCATTAAGCACCGCCACACTGGTGTTAAGATTGACCCACCCATCATCCGGCTTCTCTAAAGTGACCATGATTTCTTGCTTCACACGGCTGTTGAAAAACGCCCTATCGAAGACCACCTTACGATATTCTTGGTTGGTGGCTAAAATGTAGGAGGCCTTGTCGCCGTTGAATTCCTCGCCCTTAAACGGTCTCTCGTTTCTCCACTTCCAAATGCTCCAAAGTATGGTAGTGAAGACACCCGCCCAAACCCTCATCTCATCCAAATCCAGCATCAAATTAAGTCTAATCCATTGGGGAAAATTAGAAGAGAAAAAATCATACATGGGTATTGGAGGATGGAGGGCATCCCAAACTTCGAAGCCGAACGAGATGAAGAAGAGTTTACACGGAATAGGGGCACACCGAGCAGTCTCCCGAGCTTGCCATATGACATCTAAGGTGTTCCGCATTGCAAAGAATAGCCCCGCGGAAAACGAGCCAAGTGAAGAACCGAGCCCAATCTTGACACTTGATGTTCCAAATGGAGGAGTAAAAATGTTGGCCAATGTTGCACTCTTCACCCGGATGCATGAGGGATCGGTAGGCGTTGACCACCAAGAAGCCCCCACCCAATGACGCCTCCTAAAGCAAAGTGTCCCCACCGTGCTGCGTGTCAAGAACCGGAATGGAAGCCATCGCCATTTGGTCTTAGAAGGGGAGCCTAGCAGCGAACTCCGACCACCGCCAACCCCAAGCCGTGCTCCAGAAGCTAGAGACCAGAATCTCTAACTCATCACCCGGAACCGGGCTCATCGCGACACCGAGAAGAGGAGAATCAAGCACCCATTTGTCTTTCCAAAACTGGGCCATGGAACCATTCCCAATTTGCCATCAAGAACCATTGACGATGACCTTAGCAAGACATTCCGGATAGATCTCCACATGTGGGAGACCTCCGAACGCTCAACATGGTTGGACCGAATGTACTTAGCCCAAAGAACGTCCGCCCACAACTCACCATTGTTATGGATAAAATACCAAGCGAGCTTACCATTGAGATCCATGTTAAACTCGCTCATTTACTTGACCCTAAGACCACCATCTTCCTTGCTCTTGGTCACGACCTCCTGTAGCATGCATTTTAGTCTAGTTTAGGTCATATTTATTTCGTCTTAGTAGAGTCGTTTTGTGTCTTTCTAGTCTTGTTTTATCTTATTTTCTTACTTTCCTTCGTAGAGTCGGTATCTACTCTTTTGTTTGATGATTACAGGTGATTTGGAGGCATTCTATTGGAGATCATGAGCGTGCGCGGAAAGGTGATCGAACAAGGAGTTTAGCAAGGAGGGAACCGAGCAAAGAAGGGGCCAAAGGAAGGACGAGACAAGCCATCACGAAGTGAAGATGAGGAGCAGAACTCAGAGGGATACTCGGCCTGTTACTCGGCCGAGTATCCGCCCACGTAGCCAGCCACCACACGGAGCCCCAGAGACTTACTCGGCCGAGTATCGGCCCGAGTAGCCGGCCCCTCTTCCGAAAATGGTGGTTTTGCCTTGAACTTTTTGACTTTTAGGGGGTTACTTTTTGGGGAGGACATTTAGAGTAGAATAAAAGGGGATTTTGAGAGCTTGTTTAGGATCCATCCATCCTCCCTCTCTATATCTTTATTGTTAATTTCAAGACCTAGTTTTTGCTACTTTGTGAAGATTGTTGAAGGCTTTTCAAGAATTGGTGTTCTAAGTTCTAGATCGAATCAAGTATAACTCTTATTCTCTTCTAGATTTATGAATCTCTTTATTCTTATGGAGTTTTTGATTGATTATCTCATTATGCATAGCTAGATCCATTGTTCTAGGATTGGGGTGATCCCAACAATGAATTGATAGATTATCTTCTTGTGTTTGTCTTTGAAAGCATGAAATCTTGTTTGATTTAATTTTAGGGTTCTTATTGAGGTTGAGATTATCAATTAGAATTTCTATTAGGTTGAGTCTGAAAGGAGATACCTATAGATTTCAATTAGACATGACATGAGTCTGAAAGGAGATTGTTTGTGTTGGATTTCCTAGAATTGAGCCCGAATTAAACTTGTTTGTTCTTGTGGAGATATAAGTAATCATAGAAACCTAGGTTAGGTTGGACTTAATTGAGCACGAAAGTGGATGTTAACCCGGTCTAGATCTAGTTTCTAAGCGCCTATTAGTCTTTGCTTGATTAACCTTGCACGAAAGTGATTGTTGGTTGGAGTTTAGATATGTCTACTATTGTCTGAAAGGAATTGGTAGATACATTAGATTGCTTACCATCAAACGATTCCATGCCAATCTTTGATAATCGCATCTTGTAATCTATCAAGGAGTTGTTGTGGTGAACCTTGATCCTAGATATTTCCCATCCATATATTTTTCCGAAGTTGTGTTTTCCTAGTTTTCGTAGCATAATTACCAAATTCCCTTATTACGACTTAGCTTACTAGTTTGGTTGCAAAAGATACTACTTTGTCCTCGTGGGAATGACACTTCAAAAGCTACAATTGATCCCATACGCTTGTGGGTAAGTTTAGCCCTATCAAGTTTTTGGCGCCGTTGCCGGGGACATTAGCTAGTATTAGTTGTATCCTACAACTGGTTCGACTAAGTCTCTTGTGTTATTTGATCCTTTTCTCTTGTCTTTGATCTCAGGTTTGTTATCCTCTCATGAGAAGAGCCTTAAGCACTAATAATCTCAACGACTTTGATCCCGAACCTGAACGTGCTTTTCACTTGAGAAGAAGACAACAATGTGATCTAATTGAACAAGAGATGGCTCAAGAAGGCTATGGAGATCCGCCGAATAACGCCCTAGTTCAACCACGTATGACTTTAGGTGACTATGTGACACCTAATCACCGAGGGCACGTTTCTGGTGTGGTTCAACCTCCCGTGACCGCTCGTAACTTCGAGCTCAAACCCTCTTTGATCAACATGGTTCAACAAAATCAGTTTGGGGGTTTGCCGTCCGAGAATCCGCACCTACATTTAGCCACTTTGACCGAGCTTATGGATACTGTGAAGATCCACAAAGTGAGTCAAGATGCACTCTTATTGCGCACATTCTCGTTCTCTCTACGAGATAGAGCAAAGGCTTGGTATAATGCTATACCTCTTGGCTCCGTTACCACTTGGGATGAGTTAGCCAGTGCTTTTCTCACCAAATATTTCCCTCCTAAGAAGACAGCTGAGTTGAGAAATCAGATTTTAGCCTTCCAGATGAAAGATGCTGAATCTCTATATGAAGGATGGGGAAGGTTCAAGGAATTGTTGATGTTGTGCCCTCATCACGGTCAAGAGAAGTGGACTTTGCTACACGTCTTCTACAATGCAGTTGACAGTTCTACCAGACTCATTATTGATGCTTCAGCTGGAGGTAGAATAATGTCAATGGATGTTGAGGAAGCATGGAATTTGATCGAAGATACCGCACAACATTCTCATTATTATAATGATGCTCGGTCACATCCTAAGAAAGCGGCCGGGATGTATGAGGTGAATGCTGAAACTCACCAACATGCTCAGATAGATGCTATGCAGCAACAGATCAAGAGGTTGACTTTGGCGATTAAAAAATCTAAAGCGAATGGGGCCGAATCATCCTCTCGAGATACGTCTAGTGTGGTTTGTCAGTTTTGTGGAGAGGGTGACCATACTATTTCATCATGCCAACAATTCGGTGCTCAAGGTGAGGCACAAGGGGAGGTGAACTACATGAACAACTTTAATCGGGGTCCAAAGAATGATCCATATTCCAACACCTCTAACCGCGATTGGAGGAATCACTCTAACCTCCCTTGGGGAGGAAATCAAGCTTCTCAGAGATACCCCCTTGGTTTCCAACCAAGACCCCCTCCACAACAACATCAAGAGCGTTCTCAACCATTCGATGAGTCTACGCTTCAGCTGATTATGAAGGAGCTACAGAACATAAACAAGAAACTGGATAGTCATGATAGCTTGCATGCTCAATATGCCAAGAATGCTCCTAGACCCCATGGTCATCTTCCGGGCCAAATTGAGGCCAATCCAAAAGGGCAAATCAATGCTGTTTCCTTGAGGAGTGGAAGGCCACTTGAAGATCCTAAAGTGGTAGATCTAAAGAAGAAAGGTGTTGCTATTGATGATCCCGAGGAAGCTAAGGTTCAAGAGAAATAGGAGAAGGAAGAGCCTGAGTATGTGCCACCTCCACCTTACAAGCCTCCTCTTCCTTTCCCACAAAGGAGAGCCCAAGCTCAGCTAGAACACCAATTTGGCAAATTTGTGGAGGTGTTGAAGAAACTTTGCATCAACATTCCCTTCACCGAAGCTCTCAAGCAAATGCCAACCTATGTGAAATTTTTGAAGGAGATCCTATCCAACAAGAGGAACCCTGATGACTACCACACCATTGCTTTGAACCAAGAATGTAGCGCTATCATCCAAAACAAGTTGCCCCCTAAGCTTGAAGATCCGGGCAGCTTTAGTGTTCCTATGGTGATAGGGAGGAGTACCTACCAGGCTTTATGTGATTTGGGTGCTAGTGTGAGCATCATTACTCTATCCATATGCAAGAAGCTTGATCTCGGAGAGCCTATACCGGTGAAGATGACCTTACTCATGGCCGATAGATCTACAACAAGCCCGGTTGGTATTTTGGAGGACATTCCTATCCAGATCGACAAGTTCTACATCCTGATTGATTTCATTGTCCTAGATATTCCCGCTGATTCTCCTATTCCAATAATAGTGGGACGACCCTTCCTAGCTACCGCGGGTGCTCTTATCGATGTGAAGCAGGGTGTTCTCTCCTTCAATATTGGGGAAGAGAAAATGGAATTCGACCTTCCTAAGGTTGTGAAGCAGCCTGCTTTTGAGGATGATGTTTATAGCTTGGATGTGGTTGAAAAAGCGACTCAAGAATCGTTGATGGCCATTTTGATTGATGATCCGTTGGAGTATTGCTTGACTGAGAGTGTGACCGGAGCTGACAATCTAGAGCTACTTGCTGATGTGCTCTTAGAATTTGAATCTGGTAATGAGGTGCATGAGACCGTATTTGAGACCCTATCTAGTGAAGACGTCTCCCCCATGGAGGAGACTCAAGAGGCACCAAAAGTGAAGTTGAAAACTCTTCCATACAATTTGAGGTTGAAGGAGGATCTTGATGCAGGGGATAGTGGCCATCTTCTCCGTCTACCTAATGAGGGGAGATTTTCTCTCAAGGGTCGACCTCCTCCTAAACCACCTTCACAAGAGTAGTCCCTAGTAAGTATTTCTCTTCCTTTTGCTTTTTAATTATGCATTGGGGACAATGTTAGTTTTAAGCTTGGGGGAGGGGAGTATTTTCTGTTTTGATTTTTGTTTTTGTGTCGGTTATCACGTTTTCCCTGCATGTTCCTTTGTGAGTTCTTATAATGGTGCATTGACTGTGAATCCTTTTAATATGCTTTAGTTGTTAATATTACAATTGCATTATGATGATGATATGATTGATCAGACTTTTGACATTAACCTGAGCATGTGGACTTTGATTAAGATACATTAGAACTGAAACTCTAGATAATTGTCCTAGTGAGCTTGTTTGCCTTTCATGGACTACATTTGCAAAGTCCTCTTATTTCTCATGAGTGAACTCTCTTTGTTTGTTATCTCTAGAACTTGCTTCTAAATCTCTTTGAGACTGCATATAGGACTAAAAATGCATCACATTTGATTGAGACATTATATTTTTATGAGCCCATATTATCCTTGACTACCCTTGATGATATCCTTCTCTTGTAGCCCTTTGAGCCTTATAGCCTTTCTTTGTTAGCTCCACAAAAGTAATCCGACTCCGAGCTTATATTTATATCCTACCTATCTAGGGGATTGAACTTCTATTTACTTTGTGTGGATGCGAGACAAGCTTGGGGGATTGAACTTCTATATCCTACCTATCTTGTTGTTATTTCCAAATTGCTCCCTTCTTTTTCGTTACAAAGAAAGAAAGAAAATACAAGAAAAAAAGAGAGAGATAATAAGTGAAAGAGAAGAAAAGGAGCAACAAATAAACAATTTGATAGAGCTTGGGTTGGGTTGTGTATTTGTGCTTATTGTAATATCAATTGAGTTGGTGTTGTTTTCATATGAAGTTCATATCTCCTATATTTTGCACCACATGGCCAAAAATTTCATCCATGCCTATTAGAGTACCTTGGCCCTATTACAACCCCTTGTATGTCTCATGATTGTGTTTTGCATTCTACCTAGCAGTGGAGATCTAGATTTGGTTGCAAGCTTATGGTAGTTAATATTCAAAGTTGAGTTATAACATTGAGTGAAACACATACCTACATATATGAGTGAGAGTGACATGTTCTATTAATCCGGTGAGATCTAGAGTTGAGGAACTAATATATTCTTGTCATTGATTGAGAAGCATGCTAGGAAGGGATTTGTTTTCTGTTTGATCTTTCGTTCTTATCAATCATATGTCACTTGGATAGATACCTCTTTTGTATATTACTTGGATTCGTTGACATGTGCTTGCTTGGGACAAGCAAGGTTCAAGCTTAGGGGAATTTGATAGCATGCATTTTAGTCTAGTTTAGATCATATTTATTTCGTCTTAGTAGAGTCGTTTTATATCTTTCTAGTCTTGTTTTATCTTATTTTCTTAGTTTCCTTCGTAGAGTCGGTATCTATTCTTATGTTTGATGATTACAGGTGATTTGGAGGCATTCTATTGGAGATCATGAGCATGCGCGGAAAGGTGATCGAACAAGGAGTTTAGCAAGGAAGGAACCGAGCAAAGAAGGGGCCAAAGGAAGGACGAGACAAGCCATCACAAAGTGAAGATGAGGAGCAAAAATCAGAGGGATACTCGGCCTGTTACTCGGCCGAGTATCCGCCCACGTAGCCAGCCACCACATGGAGCCCCAGAGACTTACTCGGCCCGTTACTCGGCCGAGTATCAGCCCGAGTAGCCGGCCCCTCTTCCGAAAATGGTGGTTTTGCCTTGAACTTTTTGACTTCTAGGGGGTTACTTTTGGGGAGGACATTTAGAGTAGAATAAAAGGGGGTTTTGAGAGCTTGTTTAGGAGCCATCCATCCTCCCTCTCTATCTCTTTATTGTTAATTTCAAGACCTAATTTTTGCTATTTTGTGAAGATTGTTGAAGGCTTTTCAAGAATTGGTGTTCTAAGTTCTAGATTGAATCAAGTATATCTATTATTCTCTTCTAGATTTATGAATCTCTTTATTCTTATGGAGTTTTTGATTGATTATCTCATTATGCATAGCTAGATCCATTGTTCTAGGATTGGGGTGATCCCAACAATGAATTGATAGATTATCTTCTTGTGTTTGTCTTTGAAAGCATGGAATCTTGTTTGATTTAATTTTAGGGTTCTTATTGAGGTTGAGATTATCAATTAGAATTTCTATTAAGTTGAGTCTGAAAGGAGATACCTATAGATTTCAATTAGACACGACATGAGTCTGAAAGGAGATTGTTTGTGTTGGATTTCCTAGAATTGAACCCGAATAAACTTGTTTGTTCTTGTGGAGATATAAGTAATCATAGAAACCTAGGTTAGGTTGGACTTAATTGAGCACAAAAGTGGATGTTAACCCGGTCTAGTTCTAGTTTCTAAGCGCCTATTAGCCTTTGCTTGATTAACCTTGCACGAAAGTGATTGTTGGTTGGAGTTTAGATATGTCTAATATTGTCTGAAAGGAATTGGTAGATACATTAGATTGATTACCATCAAACGAGTCCATGCTAATCTTTGATAAACGCATCTTGTAATCTATCAAGGAGTTGTTGTGGTGAACCTTGATCCTAGATATTTCCCATCCATATATTTTTCCGAAGTTGTGTTTTCCTAGTTTTCGTAGCATAATTACCAAATTCCCTTATTACGACTTAGCTTACTAGTTTGGTTGCAAAAGATACTACTTTTTCCTCGTGGGAACGACACTTGAAAAGCTACAATTGATCCCATACGCTTGTGGGTAGGTTTAGCCCTATCACCTCCCAACTAACCAAATGAATCTTCCTCGCGTTTTCCCAACTATTCCAAATGAAGGAACGAGTAGCCCGATCAATACGCTTGCACACCTTGTCTGAAAGAGAGAGAGACGTCATAGTGTAAACGGGTAAGGAGTTGAGCAGCGATTTGGAAAAGGGTGACTCTGCCGGAAGAGATAAGATGCTTCCCCCTCCATCCACTAAGACAATTGTTTTCTTTTGGAGAAGGGGTTCAAATGTGTCGCTACACACTTGCTTGTGAAGAATTGGGATCCCAAGATAGACTCCGAGGTCACTAGTGACCTCAATGCCGCTTTCTCTACTAAGAAGTTCTTTCAAATTATCACTCACATTAGGGAAATGAAGATCTTTGACTTACCCGATGATTGACAAAACCGGTCAAGGCAAGCTTGGATCTCTCTCACCTGTCCAACCGAAGCCTCCCCAAGGAGAAGAATGTCATCGGAAAAGAGGATGTGTGAGATTGGGGGCCCTCCCCTAGAAACCCGAATCGGACGCCACCTACCGCCTTAGATCGACTCGGTAAACATGTGGCTAAGACTCTTGATACAAAGGAGGAAGAGGTAGGGCGAGATAGCATCACCTTGACGAATACCTCTAGAAGGTTTGAATTTCTTCGTTTTTTCACCGTTCCAAAGCACGTTCAAGGATGGGCAGGAGATGCACTCAGTGATCCAATGGACCTAGCGGCTCGGGAACCCCGCATCAATCAAGGAGTCAACAATAAATTCCCAACGGAGGCGGTCAATGCTTTCTCAAGGTCGATCTTCATGAGAAGCCAAACTTTCTTGCCTTGTTTCTTTCTCATAGAATGTGCAAACTCTTGCGCTAAGACAATGTTGTCCGTGATGAGCCTACCCGGAAGAAAGCTACCCCGACAAGGACCAATAAACTTTGGCAAAACTCTTTGCAAACGGTTAGTAAGAATTTTCGTTATAATTTTATAAAGCACGTCGCAAAGACTAACATGTCGAAAGAGGGAAACCTTATCCGGATTGCTAACCTTGGGGGCTAGGGATATGAAGGTGTCTCTGAGTCCCCGAGGGAACAACTACTTGCCTTCCACCTCTGCCGTAGACTGTCGAGCTATCTCAAAGGATCGTAACTCTCTCTGGGAGAGTTATTTTTGTTCTCTTGCTTGAGCAGTTTGTGGCAGTTATTCGACAGTTACGAAGGTTAACTCGCAGTTTTCTTGATTTTATGGTATCGGTTCTCTATCCAATAGGTGGTTGTTTAGGTTTTTTTGATGGTGGAGATGAATGATCTCCAAAGTGCGTGCACCTGGCTCCGTCTTTCGGAAGCAGAAGATCCCCCCAATAATGGCTCTATGTCAAACACTGCACGATGGGAACTTTGTCTGGTCGGACACATACTCCCTGATGAAAATGTTAACTTTGCAACTTTGCGCTCAACTCTGAAATTGATCTGGAATTTTCGTAAGGATTTGGGATTCTTTAAGTCAGAGAACGATTATATGTTGTCCAATTCTTCATTCAAGAAGACAAGTAGAAGTATGGAATGGGCAGTCATGGCTCGTTGAGGACTCGGTCATCATGTTCCAGGAGATATCCAGTATGGAATATTTATCGGATTTGACCTTCTTGGAGACCCCACTGTGGATTCATGTGATTGGCCTCCCCATAGCTATGCATATTTGTCAGATGGTGCAGAGAATTGGTAATGGAGAGGGAAAATTCATGGACTACGATGCAGTAGATGAGTTCGGAATTCATCGGGTCATTCCTTTGAGGGTTTTGATTAATGTTACAAGGCCATTGCTCAGGGGAGTATGGTTGCTACTGGATGGGGTTAGAAAGTGGACTTAATTTCACTACGAACGCATGCCAAATCTTTGCTACCGTTGTGGACGTCTAAGGCACATTGCGAAGAATTGTTCTTTCTTACAAGATGACCTTATGCATGAAGGTCAGTTAGGACCTTGGCTTAGGGATGGTCCATTGCCACACTCTAGGAAAAACAGGGAGGAATATGCGATTGAAGTCTAGAAATTGGCCGCTTAATTGAAGGAGTCTTTCTCTGAAGGTGTGCAATTCAGTTCCTCGTATGCTCCTTCTGATCCACTACTTGCCATGGATATGACAGAAACTGGTGCGTACATAGAGCGTGAGTCTATAACAGAGAAGGGCGAAGGATCCGTTACTCTAGTGGCAATACAAGTGGTCTTGACGCACTGATGGAAGAACAGAACAAAGGGCCTGGTTCCAAGATTACTAGTGCATCCACGCATGGAGGATTAACCAAACATAAGTTTCATCCCGATGTTTCAACTGAGGGTACCGCTTCAGAGAATGCATGTACTAAGAAGGGACGATTTGATGATCTAGTTCTTGACTTGACAGTAGCGGGTTTCAATGAGGCACCGGCCCCCAAACAATAATGAAATTCTTGAGTTGGAATTGTTGAGATCTGGGAAATGCCTCAATAGTTCATATGCTTTGGGATTGGACCCAAAGACATTGCCCGTATGTGGTGTTTGTTATGGAGACCATGGTTGGCAAACGAGAACTGGAAATCGTTCGTAACAAATGCAAATATACTGATGGTTTATGCTTACCAAGTAATGGTAGGTCATAGGAATTGGTTTATGATGGAAAGACGCGGATGTGGCTTTTATTGGGTACTCCGACATGCATATCATGATTGAAATCAGCGAGCCTTCTTCACATACTAAATACGCCTTGGCGTGAGTCTACGGGTGGGTCGATAGACCTCACAATCATTTAACATGGGACCTTATCCGCACTATAAAACACTGTTTTTCTATTCCTTTACTCATTTTTGGGGACTTCAATGAAATACTTTTCCAAACCGAGAAAGAAGGAGGTGGATTGAGGGTAGAAATGAAGATGCAGTAGTTTAGGGACGTTTTGGATGGGTGTGGGCTTGTGGAAATTGGCTTTCGTCGCACGCCATTTACATGGGAGAGTATCATGCGACAAGGCCAAGTCATAAGAGAGCGTCTATGACAGAGGGTCGTTGGGGCCCCGTCAAAGTAAATTCCCTTCAAACTACTCTACAAGAGTAAAGCAGTAAGTAGGGGTCGGATCCCACATAGAGTCTTGTATTCGATTCTTGCGTATTTAATTGAACTAAATTTAATTAACCAAGAAGTGGAAAAGAAATGATTGAAACTAACTAACTAAACTTAAGAAAGTAATAAAAGCAAACACTTTGTTCACGGGCATTCACACTACAGAGATATAGGTTTGATCCTTGACTTCTTAATCTAATCGGGTTCATTCTCTAAATTATATATTCATGTTGTCCTAATCCATGTTCTAATTAGTTAATAATCCAACTCGGCATATTAACCCTTACCTCTAGATACAACCCTGAAACTTTCAAAGGCTAATTCTGTAGGCAACATGAAGTTCATGAATAAATAGGAACATGCAGCGCCACTTGGCTACTAACACATCATCATTCTCCACACAATCACAAGTCCAACTAGTCCAGGCAATTGATTTTCTACCCTATGAAAAGACTCCAACTCGGATAAGCCAGATCTAGCGGTATGAAACAGATCTATAAACCTAGGTAGATAATCTAGATAAATACATCACAATCAATGATAAATAGGCACAAGAGAATGAAACAACTCATAAAATATATATTATTAGAACCAAGGAAGAAGGCTACAAACCCATAACTCCGCATGCTTCCGTCTGGAGAAGAAAGCTAGGAGACTACTCGCTCCTCATTCTAATAAAACATAATTAATGTATAAAATATTGTATGATTGTTGGATGATAGATGGAGGAAAAACTTTCATCTATTTATAAAGACTAAAACCCTAGGACGCGGTCGCGCCACTGTGTAGAAGGCTTGGCGCGGTCGCGTCCTAGGCCAGATTGCTCTACACGTCCTCTTTTGCATGCGATTGTCCTTTGCCTCTTGCGTCTTCTCCTCCTTCTTCTCCTGAGTGCTCGTAATCCTCGTGTTTAGCTACTTTGCTTTGCGAGATCCGGAATATGACAATACACTATAATCCATGGCCTATATGCCCGTAAATGATGCTAGCAACCTCTCATTACGTTCTACTAGATGTCGCCAATCATACCCCTACACTTGAACCTTACTCATCCTCGAGTAAGCTGCAACTAAGCCTTGGCCATCTCAGCGAGTATGGATGCCAAGACTGGAGTGATCATCGATCAACTCTCTAGCTCCCAGTACCTAGAATCATCAAGAAAACCGGGCATAGACTTCTACTCTACTAGAAATATTCAAAAAGTAATGCAAACCTCAACAAGACTCAAAACTAACTCTAAACCCAACAATGGAATCAATCATTCCCCCATACTTAAACTACGCTATTCTACGCAAGTGCATTAATCATGAATCTCTAGACTATGTCAAAGATGTCTCTAAGCAAATAAAAAACACGAAGGATGATAACGCAAGATAAAAAACAGGACTAATTCTTTCCGAAATGCTCTAATTTTTTAAGATAATGCACAAGCTTCCACACCATTGAAAGCATATTTAATAGACCAAAGCTCAACTCTAGTAATTCCAGTTGTATCATTCTAATGTTTCTTTTCATTCTATTCACACATTTCTTATTTAAGCATAGGACTTGTCCGCTTTACGGTCCAGGACAATTTGTATTCAAGTATCAGACCCGTTCGTCTTACGGTCCGGGCCAACTAATGAGACTCTTTGCTTAGCCATGGAGGATTGAACCCAAGGTGATCTTTCACACCCCGGAGATCGCATGTTATTCCGACTTGTTTTACTTGGAGCTCAGTGCCTTTTTATTTCTTTTTCTTTTTCTTTTTTAATAAAAAAGGACGGAAGTAAAATTATAATAACAATATGATAAAAACTAGAGAAGAGATGGTAAACTTGCAATCTTAGTCTTGGATCTAATGCATTCTTATCATAAACCGCATGCTCAAGTCAAAGCCCTAAATCTGATCAATCATATCATCACCATATATAGTTGCACTATCAACATCAAGGACATAGTAAAAAGATTCAAAACCAATGCATTATTATAGAAGTCACAAAGCAACAAATAGGAAAAATTCATGATAACCGACTCTAAAAATTCAAAAATGCTCAAAAATTCAAACTAACTAGGATAGTTGAGATAATTCCCACCCAACACTTAAACTACGCAATATCCTCATTGTGACATAAAGAAAAAAGGTAAAAGAAAAGTGGATATGGAAAAATACCTCATAAATGGGTTTCCTCCCGGTCATCGCCTTTGTTTAACGTCGTTGGCTCGATACCTTGCTCTCTTACTCCGCACTCGGCCCCTCGTGGGCCTCTTTATCAATGAAACCTCTCTTCTTCTGCAATTGGTAGGATTTAGCACCTAGCCTCTTTCTCGCTCTCTTGTCGAGCCACATTCCTTTCTTCTTAATCTGCCATGTGTGTATGGCCTTTGCAGTTGTTCGATGAACCACTGCCCAAGTGTTCGGGGTTCCAACGTCCTGAATGGTGTGAGGTGTACGTATGTGGCTTGCCTCATATCAGGATCAACTCTCGGATCAAATATCCTTCCTATCTCTCCTAACCGTGGTCTTGGATCATACTCATTGAAGTTCACCGGTGGCGGAGAAGCATTGTTGAAAGCTGCAGGGTACAACGCGCGGTCGCGCCACTCTTCAATGGAGGGTGCGCGACCGTGTGTAATGAGGGTGTGGTCACGCTTCTCCTCAGAGATGAAGGCGCGGTCGCGCGACTCCTCAGTTCCGTAGACGCGGTCGCGCGACTATTCGGCGCGGTCGCGCGACTCTGGTGTGGTTGATTCTTCAGCTTCCTCCTCATGCTGTGGGTGCGTGTCGGTTGGTCCGTCAACCTCGATATCCTCCTCCTCTTTCCGCACCTCGTTCGAGCTCTTGTCGCTGCTAATTGTGATAGCATTAGTGCTGGCGGCCTGTTTTTCCTTTAGAGTGGCCATTGCCTGCATCATCCACTCGATCTGCTTGTCCACATACTTCGTGGTAGCCCGTGACTGCTCGACCATTCTTTGGGTTCTCTCTTTGAGTATTCGGGTGCTGGTCACGAGACGCTCCATCCAAACGGTCATCAAAGTCCGTGTGGAGGGTTCGGGATTCGGTTGGGGCCTCCACCACTACTGCTCAGGTTGGGGGTGCTCTATATGCCTTGGGTGGTAGTAATTGTACCGTTGTTGCTCGTACCCAGGGTGTGGGTCTCCGTACCTCCCATAAGTGGTGGTCCTATCAACGACCTCCTGTTGGAGCCTAGCCAACCTGCTCCTTACCTCATCCAATCTCTCGCTCAGCTCCATGCAACCTCTCATCCTATCTCTTGCAAACTACTCAGGCAAACTCATCAGTAACAAGGGTGTTGACCTTTTCAACATCCCGCACCAAACCTAATTAAATAAAAAAACACAAGAAAAGAAAAACTAGACTCCCCGGCAACAACGCCAAATTTGAAGGAGGGTCGTTGGGGCCCCGTCAAAGTAAATACCCTTCAAACTACTCTACGGGAGTAAAGCGGTAAGTAGGGGTCGAATCCCACAAAGAGTCTTGTATTCGATTCATGCGTGTTTTATTTAACTAACTTTAAATAACTAAAAAGGGGAAAAGAAATTATTGAAACTAACTAACTAAATTGAGAAAGTAATAAAAGCAAACACTTTGTTCACCAAGCATTCACACTACGAAGATATAGGTGTCCTTGACTTCTTAATCTAATCGTGTTCATTCTCTAAATTATATATTCAGGTTGTCCTTATCCATGTTCTAATTAGTTAATAATCCAACTCAGCATATTAACCCTTACCTCTAGATACAACCCTGAAACTATCAAAGGTTAATCCCTAAGCAGCATAAAGTTCATGAATAAATAGGAACATGCATCGCCACTTAGATGCTAACACATCATTATTCTCCACACAATCACAAGTCCAACTAGGTCAGGCAATTGATTTGCTACCCTATGGAAAGACTCTCCAACTCGGACAAGCCAGACCTAGCAGTATGAAATAGATCTATAAACCTAGGTAGCTAATCTAGATAAATAAATCAAAATCAATGATCAATAGGCGCAAGAGAATGAAACAACTCATAAAATATATATTATTAGAACCAAGGAAGAAGTCTACAAAACCATAACTCCGCAGGCTTCCTCCTGGAGAACAAAGCTAGGAGACTACTCGGTCCTCATTCTAATAAAACCTAATTAATGTATGAAATATTGTATGATTATTGGATGATAGATGGAGGCAAAGCTCTCATCTATTTATAAAGACTAAAACCCTAGAAAACAATCACTAAAAGACCCAGCCCAAAATTCTATCTAAAAACTAGGTAAAACCCCCATTAACTCTCGCAGAAGGAGGCAGCCTACGGTGGAAACCCTATAGGGGTGCGGTCGCGCCCATGTCGGCGCGGTCGCGCCCATGTCGGCGCGGTCGCGCCCACCTCCAGAACCCTAGCACGGTCGTACCATCTAGGACGCGGTCGCGCCACTGTGCAGAAGGCTTGAGGCGGTCGCGCCCTAGGCCAGATTGCTCCGCGCATCCTCTTTTGCATGCGATTGTACTTTGCCTCTTGCACCATCTCCCCGGTCTTCTCCCGAGTGATCATAATCCTCGTGTTTAGCTACTTTACTCCGCAATATCCGGAATAAGTCAATACGCTCTAATCCATGGCCAATATGCCCGTAAATGATGCTAACAACATCTCATTACGCCATACTAGATACCGCCAATCAGTCTCGATTGTTTTGTTGCATCGACACACTGGATGGCTCTTTTCCCAAATTCTGATGTTTGGCATGAGGTACGATATACTTCTGATCATGCGCCAATATCACTTTCTACTAATAACCACCCTCGTGATAATTGTTTCAACAAACCTTTTCATTTCGAGACTTGTGGCTTTAGAATGATGATTGTCGTGAGATTGTATTTGAGCATTGGCGGACCCAACCTGATCCGATTCATCTGAAGGTTGCTCGGTGTGCGGGAAGTTTGGGGCAATGGGAGGACAAAGTTTACAAGGGAATGAAAAATAGAATTAAAGATCTGGAGAAAGAATTGAAGCTCCTTCAATAGGCCTTGCCAGATGATACCAGCATTGCACGGTCCAAAGAAGTTGTTTTGAATTGAATACGCTTTGATGGGAGAAAGAGTCGTATTGGCACTTGAGAGCTAGTGTCAGCAGCCTACGTGATGGGGATCAAAATATTGGCTTCGTTCATTCTAGGGATGCCAAAGGAGGTGCAATTAATTGTATTAAGGAGTTGCAGGATGTTGACGGCGATATGAAATCGAGCAGGCATGACATTCATCACATTACCTTTGATTTCTATAACAAACTATTCAGCTCTGAGGGTGCTTTAGATATCGGCGCATCCACTGCTTCACTACAACAATGTGTTTCTGCAAGGATGAACGAAGCTTTGCATCATAAGTCGGACGTTAAGAAAATACACAACTCTCTATTCCTTATGCATCCTATGAAGGCACCGGTCATGGATGGGATTCACACCATCTTCTATCAACGTTTCTGGTCAATAGTGGGTCCGGATGTGGTTCGTCTTGTTCACAAGTGGTGAGACGGGCGTGCATCTATCAAAGATATTAACTACACCATTGTTTCTCTTATTCCGAAAGTAAACAGTCCTAAGTTAATTCCCAAGTATACGCCGATCATCCTATGTACTTGACGAGGCCAAAATGGTCTTTACGCCTGTCAAAATAATAATTTATAAACCTCACTAACTTCTCTACAAGTAGAGTAACAAGCAAGGGTCGATCCCACAAGGAGTGAGGTATTCAATTCTTGTGTAATTAATATGATCAACTTTATTAATGATAAACGGGAGGGGGGAGCGGATTGATGCTAAGTTACTAATTTAATCTAGGAAATAAATAGAGAAAATACCTTATTCAGCGGATATCCACACAACGGAATGGTTGGTTTGATCATAGACTTCCTAATTGCTAATCGGGTTCATCCTATCAATTTGTATATTATGATTGTCCTAATCCTTGTACTAGAATAGCTAATTAAGTTAACTAGCCCTAATAGCCCTTACCTACAAATCAAGTCCTAAAACTATTAAGACTTTCTCCTAGGCAACATAAAGCACAAGAATAGATAGGAAGATGCAACACCACTTGGCTACTAACACCTCATTACCCTCCACACAACTACAAGCCCAACTAGTAGGCAAGGTTCTCCAACTAGGATAAACCAGACCCTAGCTATATGAAATAGATCTATAAACCTAGGTGATCAGTCTAGATAAACAAATCACAATCAATAAATATTATAAGCAAGATGATAAAACAATTTAAATAACATATCTATCTTAGAACCAAGGAAGAAATCTACAAACCAACCATCCGCATGCTTCAACCTTGAGAACAATGAGAACTCTCTCTACAAACTCTCTAAATTAAGTAGAACTAAGCATGAGAAGGAGGCAAAGCTCTCACCCCTTATTTATAGAAGAAAGAAACCCTAGAAACAACCTAAAAAGGCCCAAGTCCAAAAATACATCAGAAAATAGGTAAAAGGCCCAAAGAAAGCCCGCAGAAGAGAAGTAATCCGCGACATGAAACCTACGCGGGCGCGGGCATGCCAATGTGGTCGCGGCCGCGCCCACCTCCAGTAGACTCCGCGCGGCCGCACCAATATGGGCACGTTCACGCCACTGCTCAGTTGTCTTGGCGCGGTCGCGTCACCCAGGGCTCCAACGCGGCTGCGTCTTATTGTGTGCGCGACTTTATTTCGTCCTTTGGCCATCTTCTATTCGATCTTCTTCCAAAAGCTCCTAATCATTGTATTGAACCATTTTGCTCTGCGAGGTACGAACTACGATAATATGCTCCAAATCATGGACAATTCGTCTATAAACGATGCTAACGACCACTTATTACGCCGTACTAGACATCGCTCATCATACCCCCACACTTAAACCTTGCTCGTCCTCGAGTAAGCTGCAACTAACTCTCGGGCGATCTCAACGAGTATGGATGACATGAATGCGGTGATGTCGAATCAACACTTAAGCTCCTATGTTCCTAAAATCATCAAAGCAATGATCATAGACTTCGACTCTACTAAAAATAATGCAAGACTCGATAAAACTCTAAACTGACTCAACAATGGCATCAATCACCCCCCTCTAAATTCGAGCTACGCTTAATCCTATGCAAGTTCATGAAAATGAATCCTTAAACTATGCAAAGGATGCGTTTATCCAGATAATATACGAAGGATGATAATGCAAGATCAACTAAATGACTCGTTATTGTCCTAACATGTTTCATAATCTATGAAAATAATGCATGATCTCAACACCATCAAAAGCATATAGCATAACCACAACTCAACTCAAGTAATACCATATGCACTTTCTAATGCTTCTTTTCATCCTATTCACACATTTTGCACTTTTACATTTTGGGTGCAGGGCTCGTCCATTTTATGGTCCGGGTAAATTTATTGTTAGCAAGGTTATTAAAATCGGGATTTTAGGATCAGATCACAAGGAACCCTTAGGATCGAATCGTAGAATCTTAAGATTTTATTGATTAATAAAAGACTATTTTATATTCATCTATAAACATTGTAATACAAAAATTCTACTAAAATTTGAAGTCTAAAAATAAAATCTGCAAACATTACTTAAAAGCGATAATTATTCTTCCAATATCAAGTCATGTACACTAAACTATATTCAAAAATCTGGATTCAAGACATTTATAGATGAGATTTAATGTTATAGACAATCGCAGTTAAGGTTGTTTTAACTTTTACGCACACATGAGTAAAATCCTATGATTTTTATCTAGTACTGTATAAGAGATGCACATATAGAGTGATTTTAATCATGCAAAAGATTGAAAAAAGTGGAATATTGGGCTTTTAAATAGGCGTTAGTGTCTCATCATAGTTCAATGTTAGGATCGTACAAGGATCGTAAAATCCTAAGATCCTACTGATATTATGAGATCCAATAAGATCCACAATAAGATTTTAACATGAATAGATTCTAATGATATATCCGGATCAAAGATCAATGTAGGATCGTAAAATCGTATGATTTTAAGATCCGGATCCAGATTTTAATTACTATGATTGTTAGATAGAACCTGTCCATTTTATGGTCCAAGCTACTATGAAACTCTTTGCTTAATAGGCCATGGAGGATCGAACCCTCGGTTATTTTTCACACCTCATAGATCGCTTGCTCTTCCGACTTTCTTTTACTTGGAGCTCACTACCTTTATTTTCTTTTTCTTTTTCTTTTTCTTTTTTGTAATGAAAAAGGACGGAAGCAAAATTGTATTAACAAAATGATAAAATAAAAGAAGAGATGGTACACTTGCAATCTTAGTATTGGTCCTAATGCAGCATAGTCATAATCCACATGCTCAAGTCAAAGTCCTCAATTTGGTCAATCATATCATCATCATACACAATTGCAATATCAACGATCAAAGACATAATAAAAAGATCCAAACTCAACGCATCATTATAGAAGTCCACAAAATATCAAATAAGGGGAAAATATGATAGCCGGCTCTAAAAATGCAAATAAGGGGAAAACTGACTCAAAAGTTTGAAAAAACAAGGATATGTAAGATGTAATCTCCCTCCCCAACACTTAAAGTACACAATCTCCCTATTGTGAAATAGAGAACAATTATAAAAGATAGATGGAAGTGGAAAGATACCTCTTTTTCTCGGGTTGCCTCTCGAGTAGCGCCTTGATTAGAGTCGTAGGCTTGACTTCATCCATATCCCCTGCAAATTCAACAGGTAAACGATTAATAGCACGGGTGATGACCATAAAATGGTCAACACCAAAGTCAATCAAATTAAAAACACAAGAAAAGAAGTTTAGACTTCCCGATAACGGCGTCAAATTTGACGAGGCCAAAATGGTCGTTACACCCGTCAAAATAATAATTTATAAACCTCACTAACTTTTCTAGAAGTAGAGTGACAAGAAAGGGTCGATCCCAAAGGGAGTCAGGTATTTAATTCTTGTGTAATTAATAAGATCAACTTTATTAATGATAAAAAGGGAGAAAAGTGGTTTGATGCTAAGTTACTAATTTAATCTAGGAAAGGAATAGAGAAAATACCTTATTTAGCGGGTATCCACACAACGGAATGGTTGGTTTGATCATAGAATTCCTAATTGCTAATCGGGTTTTATCCTATCAATTTATATATTACGATTGTCCTAATCCTTGTTCTAGAATAGCTAATTAAGTCAACTAGCCCTAATAGCCCTTACCTACAAATCCTAAAAGTATTAAGACTTTCAGCATAAAACACAAGAATAGATAGGAAGATGCAGCACCACTTGGCTACTAACACCTCATTACCCTCCACACAACTACACGCCCAACTAGTTCAGGTAATTGATTTGCTACTAAGTAGGCAAGGTTCTCCAACTAAGATAGACCAGGTCCTAGCTATATGAAAAAGATCTATAAACCTAGGTGATCAGTCTAGATAAACAAATCACAATCAATAAATATTATAAGCAAGAGATCTACAAACCAACCATCCGCAGGCTTCAATTGGAGAACAATGAGAACTCTCTCTACAAACTCTCTAAATTAGCTAGAACTAAGCATGAGAAGGAGGCAAAGCTCTCATCCCTTATTTATAGAAGAAATAAACCCTATAAACAACCTAAAAAGGCCCAAGCCCAAAACTACATAGAAAATAGGTAAAAGGCCCAAAGAAAGCCCGCAGAAGAGAAGTAATCCGCGGCCGGAAACCTACGCAGGCGCGGGTGCGTCGATGTGGGTGTGGCCGCGCCCACCTCCTGTAGACTCGCCGCGGTCGCGTCAATGTGGGCGCTGTCGCGCCACTGCTCAGTTGTCTTGGCGCGGTCGCGCCCTGGCCCATATGCTCCAGCGCGGCTGCTTCTTGTTGTGTGCGTGACTTTACTTTGTCCTTTGGCCATCTTCTCTTCAGTCTTCTTTCGAAAGCTCGTATCTAACCACTTTGCTATGCGAGGTCCGGACTACGGTAATATGCTCCAAATCATGGCCAATTCGTCTATAAATGATGCTAATGACCACTTATTATACTGTACTAGACGTTGCTCATCAGTGTTGTCCTCTACGAAGATTAATACAAAGTTAATCACTATCTGCTTGAAGACAATGATGCCTGGGATTATATTAGATTCGTAATCTACTTTCATCAAGGGTCGGTTGATTATCGATAACACTTTAATTTCTCTAGAGGATTTTGATTATATGAAACGTTTGACGACAGTTAGGGACGATAGCTTTGCTTTGAAAGTAGATATGATGAAAGCTTCTGATCGTATCGAGTGGTCTTTTCTCAAGTCAGTATTGCTTAAGTTGGGTTTCTCTTCCTTATGGGTGTCCAAAGTTTTACAATATGTGACTTCGTCGACCTTTGCCTTTAAGATCAATGGTACTATCTATGGGTTTGTGGAATCGAGTAGTGGTATTCGACAGGGGATCCTTTTTCGCCCTACTTATTCATCACATGTTGTGAATTTCTATCAAGCTTGATTCAACATAAGGTTTATTCGACAACTCTCCATGGCATCAGGATTTGTCGCAATGCTCCCATTATTTCACATTTATTTTTTCTAATGATTTCCTAATACTTGGGCAGTCTAATCTCCGTGAGTGTGCTCATTTAACTGAAGTTCTCAGTTTGTATGAACGAGCATCCGATCAGAAAATTAAATATACCAAGACGGAGATATCTTTCAACAAGAAGTTAAATGCGCATTCTAGACAAGAGATTGTATCGTACTTTGGTGTTAGGGAAGTGGATAAACACATAATATATCTTGGGATGCCGACCGTAATTGGGAATTCTATACATGCCGTCTTTAGGGAGATCAAAGAGAGGATATGGAAGCGTCTTAATGGATGGAGGGGTAATCTACTTTTGAAAGTCGGGAAGGAGGTACTAATCAAGTCGGTACTGCAGAGTATACCATGCTATATCATGAGTGTTATCGCTTATCGGACTACTCATTAATGAAATTCATGGCATAAATGCAAAATTCTAGTGAGGATCGGACACTCAACATAATGCTATTCAGTAGAAGCGTTTGGAACTCCTTTGTTTGCCAAAGAGACTTGGTGGTCTCGGTTCTCGTGACTTGAAGGCTTCTAATACTGTTCTTCTTGGGAAACAATGTTGGCGTCTTCTATAACCGGGAAGGTCTCTGGTGAAGGATGTCCTCAAGGTGCGTTATTACTTGGATTGCGATTTAATATCAACTAACCTGGGAAATGACTCTAGCTATTCATGGATTAGCATAATGTCGGCACAACAACTTCTTAAGGACGGGGTTGCAACTCGAATTGGAAATGGACAAAATACACTAGCAAACAACACCTGGATTCCTGCTGGAAGGAAATTCAGCGCGCCGCTGCAGCCTAATTCAATTCCTGCAAATTCGCATGTTGCTGCATACATTAACCCGGATGGGAAGACATGGAAGCTCCAGTTGCTGAATCAGGATTTCCATTCTCATGTCGCCGCTGCAATTTCTAGCATACCTTTTCTAACACGCTGCATACGAGTCAATGTTCTGGTGGTCCGACAAAACAGGTATGTATTTGGTTAAAACAACGTATTGGTTTGCTAACTTGCTCTACTTATGATAATTGGCAGCATTGTCTTGGAGGGGAAGGGATGGATATATGGCGGCTGGTCTGGATGCTTGATGTACCACCAAAAGTTCGAGGATTTGGCTGAAGGCTTTTCTCAAATATTCTGGCAGTGAAGCAACACCTCTACAATCGATACATCACGGGTGACCGACTTGCGCACGGTGCTCTGGCGCAGCAGAGACTCAATGGCACATGCTACTCGTCTGCTCCAAAACCATTTACGTATAGTGTGGTTCCTCATTTCTCTCATGGTTCCATAACCGAGAAACCCAGGATTATAATCTTCGGTTGTGGAATTGTGGAACACTAAGGGTAAAGAAACAATTGAAGAAATCCCGGTGGCGGCATGGATTGCTTGGACTTGGCGTAATAAAGCGCTCTTCGAACCTGAATTCAACAACTTTGAAGTTCTTAAAATCGACTTTCTCAAATATGCGTCTGACTACAAGAGATATGGTAGGAAAGTGCACAATCCACCTAACCTTGGTGCGTCTTCTACATCGTCGACTACATCTGACTGGAAAATGTCAGAGTCGGGAGCCGGGATATATCAAACTCAATACCGACGTCTGTATCTTAGGGGATGAGGTTGGCCTTGGCGTGGTTGGACGGAATTCTGATGACGCTTTGGTTTTCTTTGGTAGTGAGCATATATCGTACATGGTTAATGTACTTCTAGATGAGGCACTTGCTTTGTAGTGGGGCATCATGCTTGCGATCCAGAATGAAGTATTTGGTATTCGTATGGAATCTGGTTGCCAAGCGTTAATCAAGGAATGACTCACAATTTATTGGATGCATCCTATTCCGCGTCGATTATGGAAGATGTCATATCTCTTTGCTCCCGCTTTCTTGATTTCCAATTCTCCTTTATTCCTAGATCTAGTAATATTGTCACACATATGTCTGCTTGGCTTTGTTTCAACTCTTCATCTGAGATTGTATGCTCTTGTAGTTTTCCAAAAGGTATTATTGACCTTGCATATATTGACATAAAATAAGCACGAAGTTCCTTTCAAAAAAAATAAAGAAGAGAAATTTGGGTCTCAAGAAAGAAAGAAGACAAATTTTAGTGATCGGAAAATAAGTGAGACTTTTTTGTTACATTATCCTTTTAATGAGCCGAAATTAGTTTGTAGCAGCAAAATCTTATTTGGTCTAGTATTTGAAATTAATTGTGATGCGGCATCTTTTGGTAATGGACGTACTACAAGTGAATTTATCGTTCCAGATCTTTTAGGATAAGTAATCCATACGAATAATGAAAAAACTAACTAACCCTCTGTTTAAACGTAGAAGCTTTGACTCTTCGTTTTACCCTCAGAAGTGTTTGTGGACGTAACCTTTCTATCATTGGGACTGAGGAGATAACCGTTATCTAAATAATGTCTTTAAAGATATTTGATCTTGTCTTTGGAAGATTGAAATGATTGTTGTTGATATTTTGTTTGATCTGCAATGATTAATCAAGTTGTGGGTAGTATTGCTAAGCTTGGATCTGGTCCTCGACAAACGAGTTAGAGAGACGACTCAGAATTTTGTGTTCTCATATGAAGAATGCTCTAAGTTGGAGTTACTCGCGGCACTAACTTTATTCTAATATCTTTCCTTTTATAAAAAATGAATAAAATAAATTATTTTTTAAGTAGTATTGTTTTGTCATCAAATCTAAACAAGTAAGAATATGAATATTTGTGGTCAGGAATATAAAACTACTCTAATCAAAGATCATTTTCAATTTTTTTCCTTATTAAAATACTCTACGTATTAATATTTGAAGAATTTTTATTATGTCTTCAATTATAAATAATAGGGTGTTCATCGATTCCGGTTTTGAACCGAACAAAACACATGCAAACCGAAGCCGTACCAAATATTTTATGTTCGGTTTTCAATCCTGAAAATTATGATTCAATATTCGATTTTTTATAGGTTCGGGTTCTATTAAACCGATTTATAAAATAAAAAATTTAACCATAAATAATTAGGAATTTAGGGTTGTTATTGTAAAAACTAAAAGTATATAGTAATATTGTCGTTGGTGCACTTTTATTTCTTCTCTAATGTCTTCTCTATCTCAAAATAGTTTGTAATAACATTTCGTTTTATTTCCTAGTTTTTAAAGGTTTTTTCCTTTTACCCATATATTTGGGTTTTGGGTCCAAATCGAACCGAACCAAATATATTTGGTTCGATTTATGGTTAAACTGATTTATAAAATAAAAAACTTAACCATAATTAATTAGGGATTTAGGGTTGTTGTTATAAAAACTAAAACTAAATAGTAATATTGCTTTTGCTACACATTCACTTCTCCTTCATTGTCTCCTCTATCTCAAAATAGTTTGTAATAACATTTCGTTTTTTTTTTTCTATCGAGTTTTTAAAGATTTTTGCCTTCTAGCCATATATTTGGGCTTTTCAGTCCAAACCGAATCAAATATATTTGGTTCGATTTTCGGTTCCAAAAATACTCATATTCAATTTTGGTTTTGTTTGGTTCGGTTCGATTTTGAGCCCATAAACACCCCTAATAATAATTTAAATACTCTAGTACTCTAGCAGCCATCAGCTTGCAGTACCCATGTGCGTGTGAATCGAAATAAAAATCTCGAACATTACTTCTAAATGCGTTAATACAAGATCATTTCAAATACCTTCTGCAGTTCCATAGTAACTACCAATTTTCATGGATCACTTTGACTAAGAAACAAGTTTTTCAACAGTATAAAATATTTCTGACACTAATGTTCATATAACGTTTGGTAATGTCAGTATCTCTATGCTCAGCAAACGTTTTCTGTTTTGACCGTTTGGTTCAATTAGCTTCTAAACAAGGCAAGCTCCGCTCGTACATATTTTTTTAACCAAAATACATACATGATACATCTCTATCATAAGATGTTTTTTTACTTTTAAAGCCGATGTGATAGAAAAGTCCATCTGAAACTGAAGGCCAGTTCTATAGAGTGGTAGTTAGATTGACATTGTTCTGTGATGACTCCGGAGAAGGACAGTGACAGAGTTCAGAGAGAAAAGATGTGAATTGCCAGTATTCGGAATAAGATGTGAAACTTGACTTTGTTGATCGGCAATGTACAAAGTAGAAGATATAATGCGCCCGTTGGGAAGAGTGAAGCATTAAATCTAGAGGACTTTTGTGGAGGGTGAGGTAGAGTTGAATAGACATTGAAAGAAGTAATTAAGCACGATTCCATCACTCTACCCCTTACATGAATAAAATGGATAGATTGTTGTTAGTGCTATTCTTAATGTAGAAGCCAGCGGCAACTGCTGAATTATGCATCAAATGTGGATCAACTTACCTAATCCTTCTCAACTCCCATTAACTTACCTAACCCAAACTCAAAAGCATATCCAACTAGACAAGAAGATGAAGTAGCCATGTGATACTAAAACAACAAGAATACTAAATGTCCCCACAAGATCATTTAATTTCAAAACAGCTATTTGGACAAAGATAGTCAGCAACAGCTCATGCCATCATGTTAGATAGAGAGATTAAGGCCCCCACACTATCATGAACCACCGGTTTCAATTCAATGACCCCCGGTTCAAGTTACAGCTGAATATTGAACCTTAACTTAACATGGCCAGACTGGTTCCCAGCCGGTTTGCCGATTCCAAGGTTCAATCAATCTCAACAGGTTTCAAGGTTCAGGTTCAATTTAGCCAGCACTAGTTGAGGAAGAAAAGAAGCTAATTTGAACATCCAAAAAATCTTTGTTAATATAAGTCAACAGTTTGTGCAGAAGCTTTTGCATATTTAATCTTGTGATACAATCTTTTAAGACCCCACAACATCCAACCAACCATTCCAAAGAACAGCTCCATCTCAAACTGCCTTTCATGGGAACCTTTCTCTTTACATGACACTTCTTTTTTAGGTCAGATTTCAAAACGGGATTAAATGAAGGTAACCCAAAATTTAACTTGAATTAACAAATGTTTTACCCTTGTTCCAACACCAATTAGTTACAAATCATCATTCTTCTCTTTTCCATGTTGTAGAAGATGGGTTAGCCTTCAAACAAACATAAACCAGCTGGAATCTACACACCGTTCATTGCTGAATCTGGATGGACAGTATGCCCATTCTCCATGTTTTTTCCATTCATTTGAGTCCTTTGTCTCTGTAAAACAATCACATCATATCATTCACTCAAATTTATTCACATATCAATAATATCAGCAAGTTGATTTAGAGTTCTGCATTTAACATACCCAATCCACAGATTCTACTGAATTTCCATTCAACAGCTTATGGGTATCTTCTCGAGCTTTCCCATCCTTCTCTCTATTGCTTAATGGTAGAATCAGTGATGCCACTCCACTTGAACGATCTGGCATCTCTGCAAAAAAAAAATATATAAAAAAATGTCAATTACTTGCTCAGAATCTTCATTTTTCATATATTTACTCAGTCATAAACAGGAAAAGATCAGCACCTGGAAGTTGTTTGTCAATAAAGTAAACCACGAGGTTGACTGTATACCATGCCACAACGATATCAACAGTGTAATGTTTCCTGGATGCTATGATCAATAGACTTTGCACTATAGCAACTAACCATGCCAGCTGTTTAATCCACCTGGAATAACAATCTCACTTACATAAACTAGCCAATGAGGAAGAATAAGAGGTAGGACTGAATTTAATGTACTTACCTCTTTGTACCATATTTATGGTAAGTGCGGATAAACACAAGTGAGAAGATCATGTGGGATGAAAATATCAAGTCACCACATCCAAACAGTATCCCTTTAGCTGCATACATGAATGATGCAGTCAGAATTGCAAAGACTTGTTCTTTAAATATATATATATATATATAGAATTATGCTCTGCTGAAATTAGACCTTAAAATACGAAAACTTCGCATTGGAACCTCACTAGCCAAATAATGAACAATGAGTACCAAATTATAAACATAGAAATGAATTTGTGAACCTAGTAAAAAAGGGAAAGATGAATTTCGAGTTATTTACAAAATTGCCACTGGCATTACTTTTTCATCATTTTTTAGCAGGTTCACAAATTCATATTCTATGTTCATGACTTGGATAGCGAGGTTCTAGTGCGGCTGGAAAGTTTTTGCATTTTAAGGTATAATTTCAACAGAAACTTCCCCTCTCTCTCTCTATATATATATATGAAAGAAGCTAAGAACTCACGTTTGATCAGAAAGAACTCAAACAAGCTATCTGGACGAGGTAGTGTGGCGAGTTTTGAACCCTGCATGTAATTAAACATGAGTAATTCACAATGATTTTCAATTAAAAGATGATGATGAAGTAGTTAATTTTTTTTACCTCACGGCAGTGATAGTTTGGACCAGGAAGCTGAGTAGAGTAGAATGTTATGACACGGAGTAGTTGACACGCCTGAAAAATAGCAATTTTACCAAATAAAACACAATTCTGAAGAATTACTAAAAGCATGAAATCAACTGAAATAGAAGTTTTTTAATACTTACAACCAAAAAAGCAAGGACCCGGCACCAGACTAGTACAGTGTAGATCTTTTTGCTTTTTAAGATAAAGGGATGAAATGTCCACTGCAAGACCAATTGGCAGATATAAAGTGTAAGAATTTACATTAAAAATCAGAAGAGCACAATAAAGATGTATTCCATTAACATAGAGCTGAGTGAGTGAAATGGAAACATGATATAAGCTTACCAGGAAAAAGGATAAAAAGATAAAGTCAAACACAGCCTCACTAATGTATGAGTTTTGAGGTCCAAGTTCCTGTGTTCCACCAAGAATATATTAGAACATGAAATATAAATAAATAAAAAAAGAATGAACTACAGGGTCTAAATGTGTACCGGAAGTAGGAAAAAGCCAGCATCCTGAAGGACTGGCCCTGGTCGATGTAAATAATGAACACCTCGAGCAGCTAGTCCATGCATATACTGTTTGAATCAGAATGATGAAAATATCAAACATCATTCAGGTGGAAGCATTTTGAGCAATCTGGAAACATGTAAATTGAGATTCTACTATAACAGCCAACAATGATGACAACCATGTTTAAGTGAGAGCACAAAAGGTATCAAATCCAACAAGTTCAGATATCATCAAGCTTTGCTGAATGTTCAAGAGTGGATCTAGAGGACTAGTTCAGATACCAAAAAACCTCAATTTTGAACTTCACCAGTAGGCAAACAAAATGACATCATATTGTGCAATTAACAGGTTTACATTGTAAATTGACAAACTGGAGCAACAAAATACCTGAAAAATTATGCCTGCAAGAATATACTTCCATTTTTCACCGAGCAACTGTATTTCTGTGGATATTTCGGAACAAAATCTCTTCCATAGCTTCGCCATCAACACAAAACAACAACCACAAATAAATACAAAATCCGGAAGTTGCATAACTTTAGAGAATCAAACCACAAACCAGAAAGGGAAGAAAAACACAATACATGCTACCATAAACATGTAGAGAGGGTGAGGAAGATCAAGGATAGAAAGGAAACCTTTGAAGACTCGCGACGAATGTAAAGCGACATTTCTCCTCGATGAGGATCCAGGGCCATATTAGTTCACAAACTCAAAGGTAACGCAACCATTTATAACCTAGAAATTACAACTATCCAACTTCCTCTTCCGTTAACAAAAATTCACAGCCAACAAATCCCCAAAATCTCCGTCAATGGAGATCGAACTTTCCGCAGGACGAAATTAAACGAAGGAAAATCTGAAAAATGCAGCGAGATCGATCGACAGCAGAAAGGTGTATAACAAATCTAGCAATCTAGAAACTTCGAACAGTCCGATTCAGGTGACAATAGTAAGCAGTTTTCGGATTGCAAATTGGTGTAGAGAAGAGGAAAAGGAAAGGGCTTTTGTATCTTGAATTGGAAACTTGAAAGAGGGCAAACGTGGTTAAGGAAGAATGGAAAATGGGGGAAATTTTGGTCTGGTTTCTCTCTCTCTATATACAACTTGGATTCGTCGACTTTGGCTGCTTGAACGCGAGTTGAACACGGAGAGACAGTAGAAAGAAAATTCAGAAAAACAAAAAAGAGGGCTTAATATTATTTATTAATTAACAACTCCCTCTCTTTTCTCTTGTAAAGGGGACGACACGATCGTGGGATTAGGAAATTTTGATGCTTAAAATTTGAAAAGATTTTATCAAGATATATTCAAAATTTAAATTGATGATAAAGATCATTATCAAAGATCAGAAGACAGAAACTTCTGTATTGGAGTAGCCAAAACATTCTTGTGTTCCAAGTGTATGTTGGTAGTATTGGAGTTGAAAACTTGGGACCCATAGGTTGATAAAGATAAATTTTAAGTAAACAATTATATTTTCTTACAATGAAAGTAAATTATATATGGTTAGTTTTTGGGTTTTTTATTATGTTTTCGGATGGGAGGAGATGATAATCTCGAAATCTAGATAAATAAATAAAAATAAAGTGAAATAACTATATCCTCAAATAAAAGGTTAAGACTACATATAAACATCCAAAAAAATGAAAAAACAAGTGATGACAAGGAATTGGTGACTCGATTGACTTCGCGTAAACATGACATTATTGGCAAGACGAAATCCACTAAGGAAGTAATTTGCCAAAGAAATAAAGCTAGAAAGGAGATGTGAATGATTTATAGTTTTGTTAAACAACAAAATCGTGCACTAAGATTCTATTTCAAAAGAAAGTCTCATATAATTAGGGTTTAAAATGGATCGGGTGATGGGTGGATGTACTATTTCCATCACCCATCCGCCTAATATTTTTCTCCATCCAATCCACCCACCACCCATATATAGTTTCAACCATCATCCACCCGTCCATCATCCACGGGTGAAACGGGTGCACCCACCTAAATTTTCCATCATAAATTCGTAACTTCATATGCATAATTTAAGGTCGTTACAAAACTCCACAATCCGAATAATTCATATTCTACCTGTTTAATACACTACATAATGTAAAAAATATCACCAATAATAGGTAAAGTGAAATCGAAAATACAATTAAAGTTAATAAAAATAGACAATCTCATAGGAGGAGAAGCGAAAGGGTTGATGCTGGCCGTGAAGGTGAAATCAGATCTGAGAACTGAAGGAGGGAAAGAACGCAGCTAAGCTGCTGCTTTGCAAAACAACAAAATAGGAGAAAATAACGAAAGGAATTGTAACTTCACTTGTGTGGCGGCGTGAATCAGTGCTGCGCATAAGAGGAGAAACATTTTAATTTAAGGTTTGGTATTATTATATATTTTAGTTAAAATTATAATATAAATTAATATTTATATATAAAATTATATTTTTTATATATAAGAAATGGATGATGGATGACGAGTGGCGGGTGGCGGGTGGCGGGTGATGGTCGGGTGGCGTGTGGCGGGTGGCGGGTGATGTTTCATCATCCATATCCGATCCATCACCCATTTCACCCATCACCCGTTTCACCCATCACCCATTTATTTCGGGTTTTCATCCATGAAAGGCGGGTCGGGTGATGGGTGAAACGGTCGTCCGCGGATAATTTTAAACCCTACATATAATATTGGCTCTAAGCAAGACGCAAACCCGAAAGGATACCTCAAATCTCAGCCACATGAACCTAAGTTTTGGACAAAATCATTCACCCACTTGTCAAAGTTATCTCTGAAGACTCTCGAGGCAGACACTCGTTCATTTTGGACCGCTTCGTCCATTAATATAATAGTGTCGAGTGGATGAAGGTTTAACTATGGGCATGTACTCATTGATCGCCCCAACAGCCCGCTGCCTGCACGGCTGCACCTATTTATAATCTTGATGGACCAAACTGTTAGAATTAAACCAAAACGAGATGTATGGGCTAATCGGAAATGCCTTAGAAAAATTAGCTAAAAACGATTGTTGTGGCACAGTATAGTAGTCGTTGCCTTAGAACTTAGAAGCGATTTCGCTCTGATCCTCGGAGCACAGTCAAATCGGTGTCGTCCCCCAAGGTGAGCACATCGTCCTCCGATCGTAGGCTCTTGCCGACGAAGGACTACAATCAATCGGGTATGCTCAGAGGTTTTGTGGAGTTCGTGAAAATGGAGGCTTTTTGTTTATGTATAAAACATTGAAGACGGTATTTATTTATATATGAGGAAAAAATAGCCATTACTCCATTAACCCCATTAATTGAGTTGTGGAGAGTAACCGCCAAAATCCAAAACTGATTTTGATTAATTAAAAGAGGCATTTAAAATATCTTAAGAATCGGAAACGAAAGTAATTTCCATTCCAAACCTTAAATGCTCAAGAATTAATACGAGTCATAAAACCAGACCTAACCACCCCCAAAACATTGTTCTGCACAACTCCAACAATCCCCCACAATGTGAAAATTTTAAAATGGTTTATAAAAAAAGTTCTGAGCATATCTGTAAAGTTTGAAGCTTAAGTGAAGGTATCTTAAGATTTGAACCATCACATGGTGAAGTTAAGTAGTCATGTCCTCAAAAGTGTGAACGAATCTTGAACTCTTCTAATTCAAGAACTGTCATCAACAACACACTTCTCACCTAAAAAATCCCTATGATTCATCGATAAAAATTATAGCCAATAATTCATTGGGATACTATAGAGTGCTCTAGAAAGATCACCCAAACCTTCCATAAGAGGAGGCTAACCCTTCACACTCTAGTAGGTGACTCCATAAAGACCTGTCATAAAAGGACCACCCAATATTGGCTATGAAATCATTAAGAGGAAAGTGACTCAACCTCACAACATTATCGATAAACTCATTAAGTACAAAACTGGGCTACAAGTTCATTAAGAGTTATGCTCAACCTCTAAATACACTTGTCATAGAAATGGGAAGTATTGTATATATGATATGAGCCAATCATGATGGTTCAATTCACGAGATTTAGCATACATTCAGAGGAGTTATGAGTTGTATTAGCCAAGTTGTGATTATCCGATCCAGGAATGAGAAGATCAAGTATTTGAAGGTTTTTGCACACAATTTGAGGGGTTTAGAGAGAAAGACATGAATAATAAGAAGAAAATAAAGAAATTGACAATGAATGACGAAATTGCGAGACAAGTACTCAAAAATGTTGAAAACGGAGTCCCACTACGTAAAACCAGAGCCGCACCTCGCGGAATTGCCAGGGTCCAGAATTTTGCCAAAAGTCATCTTTGGAGCAATTGTCAACAAGAGGTCGGCCGCGACTCACGCCTTTTCCACGCACCCCGCGCCCAAGAGACCAAACCAGATCTAGCCTTTTCCGACGTGGTGGAGTGTAGTGTTGCAACAACGAAGGAAAATCTCAACGCCCGTGGCCCGCGGTATATTCGCCGCGCCTCGCGTCTCCACCAAATTGCAAGATTTCTGATTCACCTTCCGAGGAGTATCTAGTTAGTTATTTGTTAGATTTTTATGTTAGATTCATTTCATTATTCTCCTGGTAGAATTAGGTCAAGTTGAGTCCCCTATATAAGGATCTCTTCTCCCTACGAACCAGACTAGCTTTGCTTTTTTCTGCTTCTTTTTCTTTTCCTTTTGTTATTTCGTAGTTAGTATGAGGAGCTAAGTTCCACAACATTGTTTCCTTTTCTATGAAGTTTATAATTGAAGTTTCAAATTAATTAGTGTTCTTTATGTCATTGTTAATTCGTACTATGTTGATGTCATTGCTTCCACGTTCTTAATTTCATTGTTTTGTATGATTTGATTAGCCTGACAAACTAAATATCATGATTACTAGCATAAACTCTTAATTGGAAAACTCTTTAACTTGTTTCTAGTCTGGTTGTGGTAATTTGTTAAAGGAGGAAGCAATTCACACAGTCAGAATTTCTAGACATACCTATTTGCTCGTCTTAGTTTTTGAGATTTGTAGACGCCTATGCGCTTAGATCGTCTCAAGGACTAAGATTTGTAGACTCCTGGTGGCATCTCATTCTGACTATCCTATCCTAGTTCTCAAACGTATTCTACAAGGATCCGGTAAGCGGATGTAGAGCGCAATTGTGTATTTTAGTTGATAGGACAACATAAGAATTAACGTGAATAAGTGACAAAGAATACGATGATTTAAACTGGAATGGATATTATAAATGGATTACAAAAGAGGAACAACCAACCCAAACATAATCAATACAAACCTAAAAACCCTTGTTGTTTCTAAAGCTTTGAACTTTTACTACTATTCTACAGTCTCTCTGTGGGATCGACCCTTGCTTACCACTTGCTTCTGTAAATGGTAGTAAAACATAATAAATATTAATATGCCGCCTGTGACGATCACACATGAATATAACATATGATCTTTGATGGAGGACCATCCACAAGTCCAACCACACAAGGGGCAGTCACAAGAGCAAGAGCAAGGAAGCTAGAAGAAGACCTTGCAAGCATGATCAAGGAAGCTACTTTGTGCACCTCAATGAACCATGAGATGGACACCATTGTTCCCAATCTCCTAGTATGTCTTAGAGGAGGAGCTAATCAACAACTTTGATGACAAGCCCAAAGCTCAACAAGGACCCCAAGAGGCGACAGGCTCATCCAAAGTTACCTTCCCGGCAATCCAACAACTTTGAGCACTTAGCCATTCTCGGCTATGTTTTGTGTCTTCCCTTTTAGAGCTTTGACCTCACTTTTTCTCAAGGGCTTCTCTAAGGGTATTTTAGACTTAACTTATGTATGTTTAGAGTGCTTTAGGGCCACTGTTCCAAAGGGGTATAAAAGCTCTCTAAAAGCTATGTTTTAGGATCTTTTGGTAAATTTAAAACTTTGTGTATTTTATAATCACAAGTAGCTTGTGAACCCTCAAGTTTCAAGCTTGAAACAATGTCCGTCCTAGGTGTTTTGTGAAGAGTAATTCCATGAATTTCTTTCCACTAATCACACTAGACATCCTCTTGGTGCTTTAAGAGTCCTTATGTCCTCTCGTGACAAGTTGTAGGCAAAGGGTTTTGTCTACCTTCCATGTTGTGTCACGGTTAAGTCCAAGGTGCTCATGTTTGTGTATGGGAGGTTCGGAGCACCAATCTATCCTTTTCTCTATCTCACTCTCTTATTTTCCTAAGATAGTTTTCATTGGAGGCTAACTTAGTTTTGTTGTTGTTTCACCATTATCGAGCTTGTGTTGTCTAGATCGAGCTAAAGAGGAGTTTTCCCTACATCAATCTTTTCAAGGCTTTGTTTGACCACAAAGGGGATCCACCATGAAAATGCGGATTTTAGTCCCATTCCTCTTGACGAATCAAGGACTAATCTTCTATTCAGTCCCTTCGTCAAAGGATTTGCAATGTTCCTCTCTATTCTCACATACTCTAAACTGAGTACACCATTCATTATGAGTTGTCTCACAGGCTCATTTCTAAATCAATGTGTCTCTTCTTTCCATTATAGACATTGTTGTTTTCTACACAACTAGTAACTTGTGAGTCACAATGTAGAGGATCGTAGAAGCTTGAAGCCCCCACAATGGTAAGTCATTCAGTAAGCTTCTCAACCGCTCAATCTCTTGACCTATTAAATCTAGAGATATAAACTCATACTCTATAGTAGATCTAGCTATACGTGACTGTTTATAAGACTTTCAAGAAATAAAACCACCATATAATGTTAAAACATAACCACTAGTGGAGCTAACTTCATCATTATCAGAAATCCATTGGATCACAATATCCATCTAAAACATTCAAATAACAAACATAGTGCAAAGCCCAATCCATGGTGCCTCTAAGATATTTTAATAGTCTATTAAGGGTAATCCAATGATCTTTGCTAGGATAATGGATAAACCGATTAAGTATAATAACAACATAGGCTATATGCCTATATCAAGTCGATTACAGTTCATCAAAACCATGAAACTTCCAATTACTTTAGCATATGCATTTTAATAAATACTATCACCACAAATTTTCTTCAATTGTATGCTAGAGTCATATGGAGTTCTTAATGGCGCTATATCAAATTGATTAAACTTCTTTAATACTTTATCTACATAATATAGTTGTGACTTGTTGAATCCACTTTAACTTCTAGTGACTATAACACTTAGAGTCACATCAGTATCACTTAAGTCTTTCATATTGAACTTAGAGGAACAATACCATTTGGTTAAGTTTATAAACTAATGTGTGTCCCGACAATCAACATTCATGTCATCAATATATAAAGATATGATCACACAATCAGATACAAACAACAAATACATGCATTACATCTGTTGACTTTGAATATATATATATATATAAGAATAGTCTTATGAAGCTTTTCTTACTGTTGTTTGATGCATGCTTCATTTCATAGAGAGATTTCTATAGTCATCACACTATATTTTCCTGAATTAAAAAAACATGCTCATAAAAGCAAGTAAATTGCACTATAGTTCTAAAGTGAGCAAGTATCCTCTCTATAACTAATACAATGTCTTACCCAAATTCTCTTACGGAACTTATCTGAAATATTGTTAATAATCAAGAAAACTGCACCTCAAATGTTGATCAAACAATTCATAAATTTCCCGTATTTTATGCAAGGTCAGTAATAAATAAATCAAATATCAAACTTAATTATAACAAGTAACTCATTCAAACCGTAATAAACTTTCTAACTCTTACCGCTTATACACGTAAAAAAGAATCATATGCAATTTTCAAATTTCATCCTCTTCAAATTAATTGATACAGAGAGACTAACCTCCTCTCTCATACTTTAATTAGAAAGCTTCATTGAATTTTATTTTATTTCAAAAAATTTGAAAACTTTTTAAAGTGGCATTTTCCGATTGATTTACTCATATAAAGGATTTTCCTACCAATTTGAAGAGTAGCAGTCTCTATCTCATTAGAAATTACTTACCCACCATTCTATTGGGGAGCTTCTGGGCGCACGTTTCTTTTTCAATGGCGCAGGTACAATTCTTTGCAAAACAAATGCAGAGTTATAAATTTGATACTTTTAACTAAATTTTACGTTAAATCACCTTCTGCAAACCAGATGCAGAAAACTCTACCTGCGCCAATCAAAAAAGCAACTTGTGCCATTGGTTCCCATTCTATTAGGCATGCCACACTATTGGGCATATCGGTTATGGACATTTTGTAATTTTATCTCTTTATTGGACTGCCTTCTCTCCCATTCTTTCTCATCAAGCAGAAGATGCAGTTGTTCGCCTTCTTCATGATATTCACAGTGATGTTTGGACTGACCATGTACGCCACTCCCACGATCTACTTCTCCAAACCCCTCACATGAACCACAACACTCTAACGGATGAACCAGGATGCCCTACACCCAGGCCAACCTCTTCCACCCGTGTAGTGTCGGGTGCTCTATCTGACGCAGTCAGCACGTTGATCTCCAACGAACAAGGAGGTTTTGACGGCGGTGCTTTTTCTCAGCCTCATCTTCAACCCGACGCTTGGATTTAAGCATCAGAAACGCATGATCAAAGTCGCCAAGGGTTCCAGTGCCTCGGATCTGGATCCCCCAATTGCACAGGATTGCAGCCTAAACCGGACTTATGCCAACTAGGTTTCTTCCCGCACCTGAGTTGGCAAACTCTCTCAGACTGAATAGAGTTTCTTTCTTCTTGAAGGTGTGTCACCTTCTCAACGACATCAGATTGAGGATGTCACGGTATATCGATTGTATGAGAGTCACCACAATCGTTAAATCTAAAAAAATGACTTCTAAATTGTTATAATTAAACCAGAACGAGATGTATGTGTCAATTGGAAAATGCCTTCGCAAAATTTATTGAAAATGATTGTTGTGTTGTGGTACAATAGCCACTGCCTTAGAAGCGATTTCGCATTGATTCTTGGAGCACAGTCAAATTGACATCGCCCCAAGGTTAGCACAACGTCCTCAACTGGGTATGCTTAGAGGTTTTGTGGAGTTTGTGAAAATTAAGGCTTTTTTGTTTCTGTGTATAAAACATTGAAGATGATATTTGTTTATATAGGAGAAAAAATAGCCAGTACCCACTAACTCCACTAGTTAAGTTGTGGTGAATAACTGCCAAAATCCAAAACTGGTTTTGATTAGTTGAAGGAGACAGTTAAAATATAAGAATCGGAAATGAAATTAATTTCCATTTCGAAACTTAAATACTCAAAAATTAATATGAGTAATAAGTTTGGACCCAACCACCCTCCCAAACACTTTTTTTGTACAACTCCAACACAAACCATACGAGCTACCCTATTTTCTGCCATATAGGCATGTTTTCATGAGCTATTGGAAGCTCGATATACGAGAGATTGGAAGACTATTAGAGGACACTAGACACTACCTCCGTAGAATTTGTTTGAACAACAATACGAAGAGCACCCATTTCCTAAGTTAGTTGTATACTGAAAAGAAGAGTAAGGCCTTTTGGCACATCGACTTATGATAAGTATTCTTAATCAAGAAATTATTCCCTTGACATAAATGTATCTATTGGGTCAAGGGAGCTGAAGGTCTAGTCCCACTTAGTTCTCTCTCAATGTTTTATGAAGTTTTGATGATGATAAATAACTTTATTTAACTATCTTATGAGATCGAGTGTGTTTTAGGGTCGCTTAAGTCAAGGGAATTGAAACAAAATAAAATAAGTCAGTCGTGTGTCTCGTTGGTCGCTGAAGGAAACCAACGCATCTATAAGTTTAATTATGGAAACAAGCTTGACTATAGGAAGGAAAAGTGTTTGGGACCAGGAAGACCCAAAATAGATAAAGGTAGTTAAGATATGTAAGCTGGCAAATATCTAAAGATAGAAGATCGAGTTACCTTAACGGAAGAGGAAACAAGAATTGCGAATAGAATTTACAATAGGCATAGACTTACTTGTTAATATAGGAGTAAAAATTGTAATAGGAGAAGCTATAGGATGAAGTACATACGAGTCTTCAAGCAATAACATACAGAGAGAGAATAGTGCGTAGAGAGAACTCTTGATACTGAGAGTGATTGCATAGGCTAAGGTAGATTGTAGAATTGTTTAGACTAAGAAACTATGTTCAATTCATAGCTTTGGAATCAAAGAAAATAACATAAGAGTTGAGTGAGTTTAAGCCTAGATAAGAAGTCACCAAAGGTTCTCACTTGAGAAACTTGTGTCTACGCTTTAACTCTAATTTCGTCATACAAAGGAACTAGTTTTCCCTCAAGTCCAGTTCCCCACAAGAGTCATATAATCCTACAATACCCCTAATAAGTACTTTCAAAAACCTCCTTTACTACAAAAACTAGATTTACAAGCAATATCCCATTCTTGGTTGACGATTATTATTGGTCAAAGATTCAGTTTTTATAGTGATGTGTACAACGCGAGAGACGATCAAGCAATAGATTTACATAGTTTACCGATAATCAAACACCTGTATCACATGCCAAAATGTGCGTGGTTTGGATTGAAGATATTGCAACATTTAAGTTGATAAAACATCTGAATGTGGAGGTAAAGTGAGGTATCTTATGAAAATAATCAAAATCTGTAATAATAGTTAGGATCGGGTACAAAGTAATCTTATGATATGAAATGCAAAGCATTTTACACTATCCGATCTGAGATATGAAGGCTTAGGTTTCAAGTGCTAAATTTTAAGTTTTTATTTCATATGGGCAAAATTGTCAAATAATCCTTCTATTTCTCAAATTCACCTTCTTTGCCGAGATGTACGCATGCTCCAATGGATATTTCTCGTCCTCCTCGCTTGCTTCACTTGTTCATCAATTTGGCACTTTCAAGACTGAGATCGAGAATATTTTGCTTCCTTGCTTCAATCCCTAGCATTTCAAGTTAATTCGAGATTGTTGGTTAAGGCTAAGTTAGAGCTTAACCGTTTCTCTTGTTTTGATAATGACAAATCTATGTATTTAATTATCTTTTTGTGTTTTATGCTTGACAGTTCATGCTCGAGGAGTTTTAGGTCTAGCTTGAAGACAAAAGATCCAGCTTAAAAATTTATAGGTCGAGCTAGAGTCTAGCGGGGAAAGCTGAGTCTCGCGAAGATGATAGTAAGCAGCGAGTGGATCGCGCTGAGAAGCGAGAGGACA
>NW_027369573.1:0-41649 GCF_046119375.1 Phyllobates terribilis | reverse complement strand
AGATATGGAGTCCGAAGGGGAGGGGGGTTTTCTTCGGGGCTCGAAGAGACGGAATAGATAGGGCCCCACAAGTTTTGAATTCGCCGCTAGGGAATTCACACGAAAGGGAACGAAGAATTCTCAACGAAAAAAGTGCTCTCTGAACGAGCGTGAAAGTAGTTTTCCATCAGATGGCTGTTCCCGTAACTCTACTCTCGACTTGGATTATATATCCAAAAAGGTCCGCCCTCGGCCATTCCACACGCTGCCTAGCAGAGGCGTGGTTATCTGAAGTGGATTCTCTCTTTTGTAGTAGATGCCGAACCTGCTGCTCTATTGACTAAGAAGGGAGCGAGCGCAGTAGGTACATGAAGGGAACGAAGAATTCTCAACAAAAAAAGTGCTCTCTGAACCGAGCGTGAAAGTAGTTTTCCATCAGACGGCTGTTCCCGTAACTCTACTCTCAACTTGGATTATATATCCAAAAGGTCCGCCCTCGGCCATTCCACACGCTGCCTAGCAGAGGCGTGGTTATCTGAAGTGGATTCTCTCTTTTGTAGTAGATGTCGAACCTGCTGCTCTATTGACTAAGAAGGGAGCGAGCGCAGCAGGTACATGGACCCCTTCCTTTCTGTTGTTGCCAGCGCTTTCCCGGGCCGAGCCGGAATTCTTTATTAGAAAGAGCAGGCAAAGCCCAAAGGCTGCTATCCCAGCCAGCGAGTAGAACGAGGAGAAGGCCCGACAATCATACCACTTCGGTATAAAAAGTTTGTTCCCTTCAGATAACAAGCACTGTAGGCCATTCTCGGTCTTCTTCGTTTTTGATAAAAAACAAAGAAAATCTTTATCTCCGTTCAGCTGATCTACGACCACCCTTCCCCTCTCCCTCCCTTCGTCGAGCCTTTCCTTTAATGGTTAGAGAAAGCATTCTCTTATCTGAACTTGGCGGGCATTCTTTCCAGCCTTACTCAAATAGGGAGTGGGTTTGAACATAGGGTCAAACATTATTTGAAGGGTCCTAGCTATGCCATGCGTTCAATACAAATCTGGAAACCAGCGGACAAAAAGAGGGCGCTTTCCTGTGTTGCACTGAAAAAAAAGTCAGATAAGAGCTCTCTTATCTTAGGTTTCTTCCTTCCGCGCCCGCCGCCGCCCGCGTTAGAAGAGAAGATTTGCAAAGCGGGAAAAGAAAGAGGAAGGGATAGAAGCATCTTATTCTCTTCGCGAGAACTGGAGGATCAGAGAAGCATTCGGAACAGGCTCCGCGTTCATTTATTTCGTTTTTCGTTGGTGGAAAGGCTCCACCAATCCATTCGGGGCTTCAGAGAACCCAAAAAGAAATTGAACTTGATTCATAGAAAAAATCAATAAGAGATAGACAAGAGATATATAATATAGACTTTTTCTTTACAAAAAATGGAGAGAAAAAGAGCAGATAGGGAAATTCCCCTATATCGAACACTCATTCCTATCTATTGATAGAAAGAAAGATCTTCGTCAAATACCGGACTTTGGCTTTTTTAAGGAATTCTTCATATCCAAGGCAGCATACCACAAGCACTCCACCCCATACGACTAGTTGGGGGGCGCCTTTTGAATCAAACAAAGTATGTAGTAAGGTAGCGTAAGCTACTTTCATTCTAAAGGAAACCGAAGAACCAACCTTTAGTCAATAGGAGCCCTACTTTCCTCTTTGCGACCTCATCACTTCCAAAAAAGGGGAAACCTCTTTCTTAGTCATCAGGCGGAGCGCACCTTTGGTACTTCAGTAGGGCGAGCTCTTTGATAGTGACTTCTTTCGTTTGTTAAGGCGACGAAAGGCTACTTCAATCTAGGAAACAGCCGGAAACTCGAGAGGGCCACCTTTGAAAGCCTTCGCTGGTAACCATCACTTTTTCCTTTTGATTATGTCGTAACGCTGACTGAATCCAATCCCGGAAACGAAAGTTCGTTCCCTTTCATCAAGTAGGTAAAGTAGGCATACGAACCACTTTTGCTTTGCCTTAGACTCTATTGAAAAAAAGCAAAGAAGAAGGCAGAATGGAGAAAGGAAAGGGACAAGGGCGGTCTTACTTGGCGCGAAGGCTGCTGGTTCGGGGGTAGGGTACAGTACTAAAGGTCCTCAGACTTCCAGGCGGTTTTTCTTTTGGGCTGCAGTTTACCGTTGGATCTCGCCAATACAGCCTCCTATAGTTTTCGTTACCAAGATATCTTTTTTTTCATTGTTCCCAGGGATTTTTTGGGTCATTTGCTCCCATACTGCAAATATTCAAATCTGAACCTTGTCGCTCTTCTTTCTTTCATCACGGGCAGGAAGCACACCAGCAGCGTGCATTGCGTGATTCTACTGTGTTTTTTGCACTTGACTGGGTGGACAGTTGACCGGAAGAGAACTTCGATTCGCCCGGCCAGCAGGCGGGCGGCGTGCTTATCTTGTGTGACAACACTACAGAGCGAGTGGCTCTTCTAGGCGGGCAGCTGTGTGACAACACTCCAGAGAAAGCCGCACTTTCGTTTAACATGCTATGGTCTCAACGCCCTTACGAGGTAGTGATGAGTTTTACGCGCTCTCCGCCCGGCCCGCGCGCGGTTAGGAAGATTGGCCGCAATCCGAGCGGTACCACCAACCCCTACCCTACACCTATAGGCGGCCGTTCGTAATACAGCCGCCCGAAAAGGAACTGCAGTGATCTTGAACAGGGATCCTACAGCGATAAAGAGAATCCCCATAAAAATACCACTAGATCGAACACCAGTGATTTCGTATCCGGTCAAAATCTTGGCTAATTGATCGAAGTGGGTAGCTCTAGTAGACCCATAGATCATGGAACAAATAGGGTGGGTAGGCCCAACCACCACACTACACGTATAGACGCGAACCCCCCTCGTTACCGTACGTGCGACTCTCACCGCATACGGCTCGCACAAAGACTCCTAAACCCATCCCGAGCCTTTTCTTCCACCTCTCATCTCCAATCCTCGATCAAACTTGCGTTCTCCGGGCGCTATGAACTGGGGGGGGGGGGGTCTTTCCTTCGCCTATCGTATGTATCGGCTTGGCTTCGTCCCGAACCAAGGCAAGTTGTTCTTGCGAGCGCGTGCGTGTAGGAAGGCCGACCACTACACTACATAAGCTAAAAAGACGGACAAGCCGGAAGTGACTCGCTTCTATTCTCGTTGGGATTGGATATAGATAGAGAATCTATAGATCCTAGTAGTTCGCTAACCTCTCTAACTAACATACGGATACAATTTCACTTCACGGCACAGCCAAAAAAGAAGGAACTGTCTTTTCAGCGGGTTGGCCTTCCTCCGTTGACGAATGCCTTCTTTCTCTGAAGTCTACAACAAACAAGTGGGAGAGGCAGGATTCGAACCTACGTAGAAAAACTTCAACAGATTTACAGTCTGTCGCTTTTGACCACTCGGCCACTCTCCCCTTCCCGGGCCGAGGCCCCCTCAATGGGTTCTAAGAAGGAGGGCTAAACCTGAATCAAGAAGCTTCTTGATTGGATTGAAGCTTAGCTAGCGTTCCGGGAGAATCTAGTCATTTAGTTAGTTCATAAAATAACAATCTTTGTAAAGCAAGGGCAAAGCTTCGTAGACAGCTTCCCTCTCATGTAGTCATCGGCCTTCCCCAGCCCCCTTCGTCGCTTCTGGCGAAGCTGCGAGTTCATAAGCAAGTGAATGAACAAGCCAGCGAGCAGCGAGTGAAGTGACTGAACGAGCCATGTTCCTAAAAGGAGTGACCATCCTTTCTTTTCTTCCCCTATCCCCTCCCCATGTATGGTTGGGCGCTAGCGCTTGACTAATAGAAAAGAAAGTCAGGCTCTTCTGCTGAGCGAAGCTGCGAGCCTACCCTTCTCGTAAATAGCTTACGCTTACCAAGCCTAGTCTACTAAAATAGAATAGGGCTCAAGCTTTCCCCCTTTGTTTGTTGTGGGTCGCGGCTTACTACAGGTTTAGAAGAAAATGAGTGGAGATCTTCCTTCCTCCTTGCTAATTACCAAGAACTTCGTTGCCGCTAGTGGCGAAGAAAAATTCTACCATCTTACCAAGAAAAGGGCATTAGCGCAAGGGTGGGAGTAGACCAGCTTCTATAAAAAAAGTAAAGATTTCGCTTTCAGGTGATCCCACCCTTAATCCCTTGCTTCTTCAGTCTACAAGAAGCTGGCAGAGCTTTAGCCATGCCATTGGACCATATCCATCTATCCTACCTAAACAGTAAGCCTTTTCTTGTTCGTTCTTCGAATGAGGCTAGTGGAGACTAATTCCTTCCGGCTAACGAAGATAAGTCTTCCCATTCATTCTTAGTGGATCCTTCTTCTCCATAAGAATTGAACGAACCAAGTTCACCTATACTAGAGTGAAGAAGAAAAACCAACAAGAAACTTCCCACTTTGGATGTCCCACGATTCTGCTAGTTTAGAAACTAAGGAGAAGGACAGGGTTCGATAGGTAAAAAAAGCGAGAACTCTCAATTATCCCCAAGTAGGATTTGAACCTACGACCAGTCAGTTAACAGCCGACCGCTCTACCACTGAGCTACTGAGGAAGAACTCCCTTAAGGGAAGCTGACTCTCGTTCTTTGGACCAACCTATGACCGCTTCGTCACTTTTTTTCACATACACCGGGAGAAAAGGTTGCGATAGCAAGCCCCTCCCCGGCCGGAGGGCCTCCAGGACAGGGGGCGGCAGTCAAGCATTCACTCTCGAGATTCATATTGATCAATTGATCTCCGCGCTTCCAGTTCGCTAAGTAGACTCACTCTACCGAAGGTAGAACTATTCCTGCCAAAACCAAGAGAATTCTCATCCTAGGAGTTAGCAGGTATGATAGAGTCCCCTCTCTGTCTCTGTCTCTGTCTCTCCGAGTTTCTACTACTAAGTAGAACTTCTGCTATGCTATTCAATCATAGAATCGATTCCGAGAAAAAAGCCCCTTCTATGTTATTAAGAAAGTATCTGACGATCCCCTGCAATCAAACTCAAATAGCTTCGAGCCTATCTAAACTAAAGATAGGCTACCTTTCTTGCTCATTAGCGCTTTTGATTGCAGCTAGCGCGCCCTCTTTCTTAATGTCAAGTTTCTCACTTGTTAGTCAAGCGACAAGCGCTTGCCTATTTGAGGATATTTGAAGAAGTTTGGAACCCTATACAAACAAGGGGCTTTTCCCAACCTATACAAGGTGCTGGTCTCGATCCCGCTTGGTGGTTCCCTTCTCGATGATTGTTGACTCAACATTTCTTTCGTGCGGGTTCCAAACCTCCATCCATCGAATTCGCTATCGACTTCCGCCGCCTATCTCATGCTTCTTCTTTCTCCGAATTGGTTCCTAGTCTCAGTCAATCAAGATTCACCATCAAGAGAGGGAAGAGCCTTTACTTTAGGTTAGGCCGGTCTCGTCATTCACGCATCCGCGTCCATCCATCGTGCGAGTACGCATCCAGTCAGCACATAGCGAACGAAAAAAGCGTTCATCCTGGACATGCCTCAAAAAATGTCTATAAAAGGATTCCTATTCATTCGGTCAAAGTATCCACGGCCTTTTCACGCCCTTCTACTGAGAGGTGCACCATGTTGATAGGAATCGGCAAAGACCCTCTTGTACACGTCCTCGAGGGCAGCATTCATGGCAATCATCAGTACTTTCTTTCGAGGACATGGTATGGCTTTGTTCTTGGTGTTCTTTAATAGATGTCGAGTGCCGCTTTTCCCTGTCCGAGAATCTCCATCTGCTCTAAGTGAGCGAGCTAGAATCCTTATGTCAGGTTGGTTGTTCAAATTTCTTCGCTACGCCCCTTGCATTTTCATCTTTTTGAAAGCCCACACTCATTCTTCTGTATCTTCATTAGTCCTATTTCAGGTGCAAAGCCTTTTCAATAAAGAAAATTTTCTCTCTCGTTTCTCATTTTGTTGATTGAAAGAGGATAAGCGCTATCCATTGAGTAAAGGGGGCTTTTCTACAGTGATTCGGGCGGTTCCCGTTCGCCTGCTCTCCTCATAGTGCATTAGTGGGTAGGGTGGTAAACTTAGAGGGCGCCCGCCTCCTCTTCAGACGTGTCCTCGACAACCTGGCGGTTTTTCGGTCTCCGCTTTTTGGGGCGGGAGTACTTGGTCGTTGGGCTTTCCTTTTTCTCAACCAATTCAGTTGTGTCAGCTCTGAGATTGGTCTAACATTTTGTTATGAGATGGCTGGATAAAGATGAATTGCAATATAGATTTGAGTTCAAGTAGTAAAGGACCTTCGATCGACCATGGGGCGTATTCTACCCTTAAAAAAAGAATTCTATTGAAGCGTAACGTAAAAAGCTCCTTCTCATCTTGGTTTTGAAGTTCCAAAATCTTGTCTGTAGATTTTTAACAAAGGAAATCCCCTTCCACTATGCCATTTGATTGATTCAAGTTCCGTGTTGCTCGCGACTCTCCGAGGCCAAGGACGGGGTCGAACCGTCATTCCAGGATTTGTAGTCCGATACATTTCCATTATGTTACATAGCCAAACTAGCCATCTCATGTGCCAAAGTCAAAGGGTTGTTCTTCCTTCCCCGCTCCCTCTTTTTCTACATGTGCGGTGGCGGGCGGGGCGCTCTATATGACCGGCGGCGGGTTAACAGAGAAGAGGGTGGGAGTAGATAAGCGCTACGCACCTTGCCTGCTCAATCTTCCTTTTCTGATTGAAAGTAGCAAGCCACTCCATCCACTACTGGTACAGAGGTCATATAGAAGGTTGCTCATCCAGCCCAGCGGATCCATTATTTATGCGGCAGTGCGATGGAGCTGAAGTAAGCCCCCCTTTTAGTAAGGGCTAAAAAAAACTAGGCGTCTTTGGACGTCCGAGACGCCTACTATACTCCTAAACTACAAGCTAGCGCGCAACGGCTTTTCAGCCGTTTGTTGCTTGCTTCTTGCAGGCTCGAAAATGGTCGCCCTTTTTCCCTGTCTCCATCCATTATGATTGATTCGCTTTTTTTGCGCAAGCGACAAGCGCTTGCCTTGTTGTGTTTTCTTTTGTGATCTTCTTAGTCTGCGTTTTTCGGCGGGATCCGACGTTGATTTCCGATTTCAATGTCAGCTCTAGGTTTTGGGCGACCTATCTGGTTAGTTCAGCTATCATTGCTAGAAGCTTCTGCGCTTGTTCGGCTTTGTACTCTCCGTCCGCCTATCTCATACTCTCAAAGTCAAATTTTTTTTCTTTTTTTTCTTGCATCTTTCTATCCATAGGTCGGCTTTGTGCAGATAGATGTTTGCCGGGGGAGATTGGTTCTCTTTGAGGTATACCCTTCCGGTGGGTTGGTTGTTCCCTTATCTGTCTTTTCCATTCAGTGCCCGCACTGCATTAGAAAATCTTCGTCTTCGATCTTTCTTCGCAACCAACGCAGCAATAAAGAAGTCTAAAAGTTTCTCTCGGCATCTGTATCTGTCTTTTCTTTTAAGTCATTGATCATCAGTAGGGGGGTCTGCATTCATATTAAGCCTACTACGCTCGTCCATTCCAATCTAAGCGATTGCCTGCCTTAGACTCCTGTTCGACCGACTCGTTGGCTTTGCGTCAGTCGGAACCCGATTCGAGACTTTCTTTCATAGATTTTTTTCACTAAGTCATCGCCAGCAATCAGCTCTTATCCTTTGGTGTCGGCGGGGTTCCTTTCTTTTCTTGTCCAAAAACTTTCTTTATTCTCACCTAACGGCCTTGGAGAAACTACGGCAAGGTTTTACACAATTGGCCTCTTTATCCTTTATCTTGCTCTTAGTCTGTCTAGCGCCTTTCGGTTGGGGTCCGCCCCGGCTTGGGTTCTCTTTTTTTAGTCTTGGAGCAGTCAACGTGTCAGCCATTCTTCTCCCATTAGACTTGTCAATTTTTTTCTCTTTTTCCTCTACTTTATTTGACAGGAGCGGAGAATACCACTCACTCTAAAAAAATGAATATTAATAACATAACAAGAAATAGCAATTCAGTTTAAGTTTGAGCTTGGAAGCAACCTGCTATCGCGAGAACAGACCGCTATCTATTATGGCCGGCTTGGACACATCAGAGGAAGACCATCATCTCTAGTCCGGGATCATAGCTTCATTCATTCGTTTGTTGAACCTTGGGATAACCATTAGCATTGAGGTAAATTACCACGCCACCTCTATCATACATACGACATTACACGATGCGAGAGTGCATGGTCAACACAGACCTAAAAGCGCCTACGTTCTGCTTGCAGCCAATACAACCACCACAAGCAAACTTGCACGAGATTCAACAACCGAAGCTACTAGTAGTCCGAGGTGACGGCATCATCATCATCCTATAATAATAGTTAGAAGTACTGAACAAGCGTCGGTCCGGGGAAAGAAAAGGACCGCCTTTGAAAAAAAAAGGAACTCGCTTTATTAGGTTACAATCGGAACAAAGGTTATTCTGTTCATGCTTCAGACGATCTGGCTAATTCTATATACTTCTATCTAATTAATTATTATTATAGATTAGAAAGGCGAACCTATAGGCCTGTTTTAGCGCCCTTCCAGTGCAGTTAGGTTTACTTTGGAAAGGCTACTAAAGACCGGGTGAAGAAGAAAAACGTTCGCTAACGCCCACGGGATAAGATCTTTTTTAGATCAGCAACGAATGTCTTGTTTGTATCTATGAAGAAAGATTTCTCCCCGGCCCTGAATGCCATACCTTGCTGAAGGCGATTCACGAGAGAATTGCGCACTGTTCCACGAGATGTGAATGCCCGTGATCTGCTCGGTATAGTGATGGATTTCATGGCCGACCTCTACCGGCACGAATAGGCCGACATGAAAGGACTTCCCCGCGGAGCATTTTCTCTTTCGTCCTCGGACGTTCGGACATTTTGTCCGGCACTTGCGTTCTCATGCCCGAAACTCTCAGACATCCAAGCAGCAGAAGCAGCAGAAGCAGCGAAGCTTCGTAGACAAGGCGGCTCGCTCAGTGCTTACGACGAAAAAGTGTTTGTCGATTAGGTACGGGATACCTAATCCACTGGAGGGCCTCTGAAAGGGTTTTCTAGTTGATCACTAACCATGGCATTCCCCTTTCTTGCTCATTTCTGTTATTGACGTATTTTGCAGCGCTGGACCATGGACTCTTACTTGGCCTATTAGGCCTTCTTCAAGAGATCACCCACTTATTCCTGATTCAACCTGAACTACGTGAGAGCTCAAATCTAGTCGAATCCTTACTTTACTTTTTGTTATCCCGCTCCTGAGCCCCACTAGGATCAGAAGTAACGGCACTGACTTTGGATCACTTTCATCCGCATTTCTTTTTTCTTTTCTTCCTCTTATGCCGGGTCTGGGGGAGGAGGAATTTTATCTGGCCTCTTTCGCCCTAGGTCTGGGATCGATCCCCTTTACTTTAGCCAAGGAAAGCGGTCCAATACCAGCTCCTTCTATAGGACCGGAGTCGTCAACAAGAACTGCAGATACGATCACTCTGCCATCAACAGGAAAACAATCCGCATCTGAGAAGTCAAGTCTCATCCTGTGCTTTCGGGCGATGAATCTTGGCTTGGTTTTTCCACTCTATTAAGATGAAAGGTTCCCAAAAATGAATTAAGAGGAACTCCCCCCTTTGCCTGCTTTGATTAGGACTTTGCCCCGGGAAGATCGGGGAAGAACTAAAAAAAGAAAGCAAGTCAGTCTATAGCCTTTGGCTTAAAGAATCGCTCTTTGCTAATAGACTGGACTGGCTTAGAATCAATTCTTTGACCTCTAATGTAGAATATAAGAACGTATTTTTGCGGGGCCAACAGAGTCATTCTTACTGACTTAGCTAATTCAATTCTTTCTAATGGGAGCCCTTTTATAATGATAATGAAATGCCTGCTTTCTATAAAGATCCCAATCCCAAGAAAGTCAGAATATTTGCTTGGTCCATCTCTTCGTGGAGCACAAACAAGATCTATAAGCAAATAGATGAATTCAAAGGGCGACCAGACCAAGGAGTCAAAGCCCCAAATTCTTAGTCATTCTCTCCCAAAATAGGGTACTTCCCCCACCCCTCCTTCCCCATTATGACTTCTTCTTCTGTGCGGTCTGTCCCGTCTTCTTAGGAGGTCTTTCTCCATGGTTTATTGCGGAGATAGGTTAGCAATTATGACTTATTCAAGAGGTCCCCCTTCCGGAGCGCTAACTCCCATTTTTTTTTAGAGAATCCTTGCCCTTTTCAACTCTTTTAAGGTGATCCCGGGCGGTTGATAAATAACTCTTCTTTCCTTAGTTAAGGAGTGACTCACATGATTCAAAAGTGAATCACATAAGCTAGAAAAAATCTTCCCGTGCTTAGACAAAACTGACAGAGATCCTCACTCAACTATGAAAAAACTTTCACATCAGAAATCGCCAACACAAACGAAACAAAACGAAGCACTTCTCTTTCTGATTCACGGAGCGGTATATGTAGAATGGGGTTAAAATAAGAGAGTGGAGCTCCTATCGAAGAGAAAATAAGCCAACTCAATCAAATCTTTTCCATTATCAGGAGAGAGAATAGATAATGTGAGGTAGTCTTGGTATTGGATCAGCTCATAACTATATCGTTGCTCGACAAACTCTTCTTAAATCTTTACCTACTTCACATTACTTGGAAAACAATCGAATCGACTCTTTCTTCCAAGCAAGCCTATCGAACCAGGCACATCCTCACTCAGATCTCTTTTCTAAAGGAGATGGAATAGGGAGTGTTCAACATCCCTATCAATTACTTCTAACGGTCAGTCTATAGCGCTTCTAGCCAGTCTGACTTAATAAAAGATCTTCCAGCCAAGCCTGTTTCAGTTGAAATAGAAGTCAGCCTTTCTCTGGTTTTAGCGATATATCCCAGTGACTGTCTTACTAGAGCAGCTACTGGGTTTGCTTACTACAGACCTTCATTACCACTTTCTCGATAAAGGGATTTACTGCTCTAGCTACAATGGTCTCGCTCCTACTACTCTGACCTCTATTAAATAGGATAAACCGAGAAGACTACCGACAAACAGCAGGAATGAATGTTACCCGAATAAGAGAAATTCAGCTACAAACGAATGAATAGAAGGGTTTTGCTAGAACTATTACCGTATCCCAACAAAAGGCCCTAAAAAGGTAGGGCGAATGATGCCAGTAGAGATTACTACAGCTTTTCTGCTTGATACTGAAGGAACTTAGTGTACTCATCCTCACATACGGATATATTTTTATGCTCAGTAGTGGTAGAAGGATTAGGAGGGGGAACATAGTAAGAAGTAGCTACATTCGCATATCGTGGAGGTCTACCAACAAGAATCACTAGGGTTAACGCCCTCTTCACCGAATCACCATAGTGAGAACACTTCCGCGATCCTCGTCCACTTCTTCACTGCCATAAAAAGAGCCTGAATCTTCTTCTCGGGCAGGCCATAACACCTTCTTTCCCTCAGCTAAACACCATATAAAGCGTCACTCCTCGAGGTAGGTAAGCGACTGGAAGAGTCGTTTGAAGGCTTTCAGCTTAAGGTCTGATAAACAAGTATGTATGACCATCAATGTCTGCATGTTCCCCTCATCCCCCTATCATAACAAGGCAAAGCGTTAGTGCCTTTCCAGCTAGTCGTTCCAACAGGAATGCTTAAGATAACGAACCTTGACCAACTTGTTCAAAAACAGAGGTCAACCTCTTCATCCTTCAAGCTTTGAGTGGACCGGGTAGCGTCAATCAGAGTGAATGAAAGGTCAAGGGAACAAGCAACGGATTGAACAACGTTAGCGAAAGCCGTTGCGCTAATGCGCATCCGTTTTCTTTCTTGTCTTCCTTGATCTTTGAATATGGATTGAAGGCTAGAATCTTCTTTCACAATCTCTCTCAAATCTTCCGAATCAAACCTTTCAGTTCGATGAGAATCAAAAAGATCAAAGCCTGTAGGGTAAGAATAATGGAATTCGACTAGTTCAGTTCAGTTAGCAATTCAATCAGCCTTAGCTACTAAAGCGAATATCCTTCCGCTTCAACCCAATCTTACTCGAAGAACTAGTTATGTTTGCCGGAAGTACGGTCAGTGTGAGGGGCTGTACCTGTGCTTTTCAGTATTCAATAAGCCAGGAAGGAAGTGTGCATTCAGCTGTGATTCTAAGTCAGCTTGGCTTGTGGTTGTGGATCGAACTATGACTCCAAATAGACTCGGGGTTGGGAAAGGCCGTTGATATTCGTAGATCGTGAGTTCATTCCCTTGCTTTTGGGCGATGATTTGATTCTTCTGGGCTTGCTTGTGCCCACTTAAGAAAGAGTTCTGCCTTCTAGCCAAGCGAGTTTGAGACCAAGTCAAGCTTCCCGGCAGTCAACCAAGAAAGACTCTTTCTCCCCTACTTCAGAAATGGAAGTCAGTCTGCTTTCCATCTTTTCTTTGTTCACATCTGCTCTTTCCAGGACAGGTTATCTCTCAATCAATGTATTCACGCATCTCGAAAGAGTTCAAAAAAGTAGTCCTTCCTCCCAGAGCTGAAATAGCCGGGCTTATTCCTTCAACAGAGGTAATGATGACCGGAAGTCTTAGTGTGGCTGACAAGGGGGCTTACAAGAATGAACTATTGAACTAGCTCGCGCGGAAAAGATATATCTGTTAGTAACTAAGAAAGTGCTAATCTTGCAGAGTCAACTGTTAAGAAGCGGCGGAGAGAGGTGTAAATCAGCAGGCCTTCCAACAAAGGATTTCACAGTGGAGATTTGGTGATAGGCCTGCGTTGGCACATAAAATAATTTCCAACCCGACCATTCAAGGAAATAGACAAGATTGACTTGCTTGGGTTCGGTTATCATTAAATGTATAGGCTGAGGTATTGAAGTGAAGATAATTGCATAAATAAAAACTTCGGGGGTAGAAGAGAAGCCCTTTCTGATACGTCAAAAAAAGAAGCCGATTCTAAGCCGTAAAGGAAGCGTGTGCCCAATCACTAACCAGGAGGTGGTGTTCATCAAGCCCTCTCTCCGGACTTAACCTAGACCTTTTTCCGGCCTAAAAAACCTTTCTATCTAAGCTAGAGTTCCATGGCTCCTCACTTAGAGAGCACCCCAATCCCACGTGCATCTCGATATTCTATCCAGCAAGGGGCGTTGTCCTGTCCCCCGCTATTGCTATTCTCCACCCTCTGACCTTCCTTTCCACATTTCGAACAAATGGGACTGAACCTGACGTCTTTTGCCAAGCTGCCTACGTACCCTTTCTTATGGGATCAAGTCGCGCGTAGTTCTCTTCTCTATCATTTCATTTTCTTTTACAAATGAGCCCCACGCCGGGGGCCGCACACCCTTTCCCCTTACCCCCCCCCCCTTCTCCTTAATGTATACCACATATTTTTTTTGAATAGTAAGAATCCCATTTAACTAAAGACTTTTTAACCTCATGTAGCATTTCCAGGATTTCCGGGTCAGTAAGAAGGGAGCCCCCCTTTGCCTCCGGAAATTCATCCTCAATCTCTTTGAAGAAATCGAGAACGGCCTCTTCGAGCTTTAAGTCCGAAGAAGCAGCCTGAGGATGCTGCGTTATAATATCTTTGAATAGGTTAAAGCATTCGTGCTTTTGCTCTCGGATATGGAGATCCCGATTCTCCAACTCGAGCAAAAGGTTATACTCAACCTGATTGGAGGACTGATCGAGGGACGCTTTGACTTGCTTCCAGAAAGCGCCCCTTTTCAGTAAGAAAAGGGCTTTCGGCCCTTTCCAGATTCTCTATGCGCCCCTGCATAGAGGCCTCGCAACTTCTATTGGCAACATACATAGGTTGCATCAGGTGTTGCCTAGAAGGTCCCGCTTCGTCGACCACCCCCCCCCCCCCTCTAGGATTGAGGGCCTCCTTACTGGTGAGCGAAATTCTTTGCCCTAAGGAAGGTACAGCCCAACTATGAAGTACATCAGCAGATGTTACAATATTACGTATATGAGTTTTGGCTGGTACAACCATTCTGTTGTTCCCCCCCCCCCTCTAAAAAACGTAATTGACCCAATTCTGGATCATCTTCTGGAATCATAGAAGGCCCGGGAGCCATGGAACCCCCTGCCTCCACGAGAGGCAGATTGGTGGAAGAAGTCGCGGTCGAAACGCCCCCTATACCTATATATATAGGGCTCGACTATAGGCAAGAGTTCGTTCACTATAGGCACAAGTTCATCATCAAATGGAAACATGAGTTGGCTTTGCTTTTCAAGTCTCTATAGAATGAGCACTGTGAACTATCTGCTTCAAAAAGATAGTTGTAAGAACTAGAAAGACGTTTCCAATACCGACAACATCTCCCCTCTTTCCCTCGTTCCTTTGACCAAAAGAGGTTGGTTTTAGGAAGCCTTTACTCTAAGATCTCCTTCCTCTTTCTCTTTACTATCCATACACAGTCAGAAGATCCTAAAGCAAGTGAGGTCAGCCAGTCTTCTTTGATAGCCTATCCAATCATATCAGTCTTTCCTACCAACCTTTAGGTATTTGAACTTATATCAATGACTTTTCACTTTGATAGCGAGGTCGTTCGTTCTATTCATTCAGATATTCACGACCAAGAAGTACTGGATTCTCTTTCAGATAGGCCCCGAACTGGAGAATTATCCACAAGACCGCTTCATACGCCGAACTCGAGAAGAAGCTTTCGAAGGCACGTGTACCATTACTTGTTATTCCACTAGTTCTTTTGGGCAAGATCAATATATAGTGACTGATCAGTTATGATATGATTGATAAAACTACGATACATAGTTTCAAGTTAGGCCTTACTTAAGCCTGGTCTCCTCCTCCCCCAGGTCTCAGCTTCAGGCTCCCACTGATGAATGTATGAAAACAGCAAGGCAAGCAAATGCACGAACCTATGAGTACGTAGTCGCTCATCATATATATATGGTGAGAAAGTTTCGTGTGGAGCCTGCTACCCCTAGACCGCCTCTTCGGGTTTTTTTCCGAATGATCTCTTGCTATTTCCCTTTCTGCCTTCTTTCCTATGGGACAATTAAAGGCCCTTTCCAACTTCACCAAAAAAATATTCTTTCATAGTCGATGATGATTCATTAGGGTCGTCACCTTCTACCCAACTAGTGGAAGTATCCACCGTTTTCTTTGTTTGTTAAGCCTCACAGGTAAGCTATGGGACTTCCTAAAGAAAACTGCAATCGTAGTTTATCAACCACTCACAAGACCACTGAGATCTTTGACTTAGCTCCCAAAGGTCATAATCCACCCGGCCCTTCCCCAACCGGGAGCAGAAGATAACGAAAGGGAGACAAAGTCCTAATCCTAACACAAGCTACCCATTCCATCTATCATATCAGTCGATCCGATTCGTACTTATCTATAGATAAGGCAAGAGATCACTTATGACCTCGCGGATGGAGAAGGATTCGAACCCCCGGTATTCCTATAAATACTTCGGTTTTCAAGACCGACTATTTCAACCGCTCAGACATCCATCCTCTTCGCTTCCCAAGAGAATTTATTTAGGGAAAAGGGCCTTGTCTTCCGCCGCTTGCTGACGACAGAACGCATCGTCAATTAAAGAGTCTTCGCGTTAACGCCCCTTATTGAGAACTCAAGTTTCGCGCTTATCTACTCCAAGATTTCGCTTTCAGCTCAACTTGACGTAAACCTTTTCTCTTCGAAAAACCTCATCCGACTTGAATTTCACGCATCGACTCTTTATACTTTATTGGTACGATCGCGAATAGAGCGCACCCTTCGGGATGCGCTGACTCGCTTGCTCCTTAACCGTAAAGCAAGGAAAGAGAGTCCCGGCTGCTTGTAAAAGGGTATCAATCTCGAAAAGGGTGTTACACCCAGAAGATTCCAGAACTTATTCCTAGCTACAATCCGCGGATCTACGACCACTCTCTGCTCTATCATCCGCATTCCATTCAGGAGTTAAGAATGGGAGCGGAATAGAATTACAATCAATATGAAATTCTATTTAAAGTAGCAGCTAGACACTACCAAACAGGCGGTATTAAAGAAGAAGCTAAAGCAGAGGGTTAGGGTTGGAGGGTGGGAGTAGATCAGATTCTCTTAGAGAGGTCGAAGAAGGCCACAAGTTGAAGCAGCCGATGCTTTTGGTCATTCGGTTGACTCCTTGCTGTCAGTCCGTGCTTGCTGTCATGCTGGCGCAGGGGTTTCGGCCGGTTTTACCTACTATTGGATTTGAACCAATGACTCTCGCCGTATGAAAGCGATACTCTAACCGCTGAGTCAAGTAGGTCAAGTTGAGTCAAGTAAGATAAAATAGACCCCTATAAGAGAAAGCCGCGTAACCAGAGTTCCCCTTACTATACAAGAAGGGCGGAGCGCTAAGAAAGAGAAAACGTTATCACTATACGAAATGAGACAGCGGCTAGCACGCTAAGATCAACCACTTATGCAGGGTCTACTTCAGGGAGCAGAGCTACATTTGATGCACATTTTAGATACAAGTTTTGCCCAGATGAAATACACTCTTTGATGGAGTCGAGAACAGATGGAGGTTCTGTTATTGTTTGTAAAGTCTAGAACTTTTCTTATCTTTGACATGGGAGCTTCATTTCCAAATTATAGACACCTTTTTTTTTATGAGTGGAAATTAGAGCTTTAAGTCCAAGGATCTTCTGATGTGTTCTGAGATCAGGGTTATTTTAGCCATGTGTTTGATGGCTTTGAATGATCTTTAATACCATCTGAGATCCTTGCTCTCAACACTAAATGTGTATCCTTGTGAGATTCTTAGACGATTTTGACTATGGTTTTACACTCTTGAATCTCGATTGAATTGAGGCTTTCCCTTATAGTTTTCATGATAACTTGATACTGAAAAGGAATGACAATCATCTGAAGTTTTGGATTCAATCAATAATGTAGGTTGCATTGTACCTATGATAGATCTGCGACATGCTGATGGTTGAACAATATATAACAATCTTGTTATGTTCTTTTTAACAGAGTTCATCTATGTATATGTTTCTCATGTCTTATTACATACAGTTGATTACACATTGTTGCAAGTTACCACTAAGACTACAATTTTTCATGCTGATGATGAAACAAATATATTGAACACATTCATCACGTAAAAGGGGTTGTTTTTCATTGATTATCATAGTCAGCCTTACTCAAGTGTGTGAATTTGACTTATTCGTTAAATTCACGATACCACATATATATAGTTAAGAATTTAGATGTGTGCCTAAGTTTACATTGGCAAGCAGTGAACTGCAACATGTAGCAAATAACTCATTAGAATTCTTTCTCTTGAGGTTCTACTGACTTGTATGAGTAGCAGCTTTTTCATATGCAAAAGGAGACACATAGACAGAAAGTAGAGATGTATGAGCAAGCAAATGGTGATGCACAGTGCTTTGGCACCAATTCTCTTATCCCAGAAAGGTGTGGGACTGAACATGATGAAGATTTCCTCAGGGTATCCTAACTCACAACAAGACTTTTTCTGTAAATCTCAGTGAAAATCAGCACACCTTACTCCAGCAAGAAGCGAACACCAATTGGATCGTCCCTCCTCATGGTCATGACCAGGAAGTGAACCATGTCAATAACATTCTCAATCTTCTCAACTTGCCCAGATGCTCTTCCTCCATACTCAACATGGGCAACTTTCCTATTGATTTAGGAACTATTGACATACGGGACAGAGGGAGAATATTTTTATCTATATATTAATTGGTTTTTTACTCAAAATTACTATATTAACCACTATTTGGATATCAAATTGGAGTTGGTGTGGATGTGGAGCTAATTGAGTGGTTGAAATTGGAATAGTTACTCCAATTTTCTTCATGAGAAGAACCTATAAATCTGAACTAGAACCTGTTCTAATTCAAAATAATTGTCGGTTAAAGGAAAGAAAAGGTAGGGGACCTATAAATAAATAAAAACGAAAGAAAATGTAAAATAATATGAATGGAATGACGTGATTGACTTGAAATAGAAATGTAAAGGGACCTTTTAATTCCCTATAAATAGTAAGCAAAAAAGAAGTACAGGGTTTCACTGTCCAATATTCCTTTTACAGCTCTAAAACTCTGCCCATTTTTGCAGTGATTTGTCAGAAGGATTATTCATCTTTTGGAGTAATTCCAGGCTCCCGAGTCGTTTTCCCCCCTCTCGAGGAAACGAAGTTCTTTTACCCTATTTCCCCTCTTAAACACTATTATACCCACAATTGTGCCTCGATTGACTTGAGTGTCGGAAAGCTAAATCAAGAGGAGGATTCCATCTGACTTGGTTGTGCAAGTACAATTCGCAAGGTGAAGTTTCAAGACTCGACCGAGCCGTATTCAACTCTTGAAGCCCTTAACTTGACTATTTCCCTATCCGAGCCAAGAAGAGCAAAGCTTGATTTTCAGCCTCTTCCGAGAAGTGTTGTATCGCGAAGAATTTGGGTATCAACACTGGCACCGACCGTGGGGTTTCTTTCTCATGCAGTTAGGTCGCTCAAGAGTTAGAAAAATGGAAAGTGTCAACAACACAACACATAGGCGTCGCGAGTCTCACAATCGAGGGACATCCCATTCCAAGAATGGTACTGTTAGAAGTCGAGTTTACCTAACTTGCAATGACGTTGTAGAGTACAACGAGTTTATTGCTTGAAAGGGAAAAGATACAACAACAAGAAGAGGACGACAAGCTTCATTGAGAGGTAGATGAGAGACAACGTCAGGCAGATGAAGAGAAGAGGCGTTTGTTAGAAGATGAGGTGAGACTCCTACATGAGAGGGAGATCGAGTAGGCTTGACTCCAACCTCGTCCGACTTTGTGGCACTAAGGTCCCGAGCATGGCGCTAGGCCACTACGCCACTCCGAGCCACCTTGGGCACCACACGATCAGTAATAGCATGTTTACGAATTCCACCCACCCCCTCTAAGAATACACGATCCTGTGTATGAGCCACAACTTTTACCCTCGAGGTTGAACGAACCAATTTACGAGCCACAACTCCCTCCCCCCAAATCCCATGAGCCACCCACAACCCCATTTATGATCAAGTTCCTGAATACCCTGTTCACGATCCATATATGGGGCCGCGACAGAACGACCACTATCCTATCCAACTCAGCGCATTCCTAGGGCACCAAGTTAGTGCAGGATCCAACTCGCATGGTGGAATAATCTTTGCGGATCACATCTTCAATACACCAGTTCGCGATGATTTCAAATATCCAACATTGAAAGACTACACCGGCTCTGAGGATCCCCGAGATCACATCAATAATTACCGTTATGCGATGTTGGCATGTAACACGAATGGTGCTACTATGTGTAAAGGGTTCCCGAAGACCTTGTCGGGCACGACTCTGACATGGATGCTCTCACGACCCAACGAACGATCCAAAACTTCAAAAAACTAGAGGATCATTTCGTGACACACTTTAGTGCTTCCAAATAGCGCAAGGTCACGATGTTGCAAACTCAGGGAGTAAAGCAAGGGTGGGCGAGTCCCTCGAGTCATATGTCAAGAGGTTCACGGTAGTAAGTCTCGAGGCATATGACTTTATCGAAGATGGCGCTAAGTTGGCATTCTTTGGGGAATTTCTATACGAGTCAGATATCAAGGACATGTTGGGTCAAAAACAAGCGCACCTCGATTGCAAGAAGATGCTGCAAAAAGCACATGGCCAGATCTTGTCCGATAGAATCACTGGAAAGAACAAGGACCATACTGGCCCGCGAAAGAAAAATCATGCATCTGGTGCCAACCACAGAGGAAACTAGTCATGGGGGCCTAAGAAACAACCCAAGCAAACATCGCGAGCCTCGGGTCTCCGGTCACAAGGAGGCCAAGGCCAAACGTAGTTTCAGGTACAAAACATGATGGAGGTTGTACAAAAAATAGGGGATGAGGCAGGCCGACCGCATCTTCAAATCAGGGAATGTGGTGCACCAAGCATTGCAACAATACCCATAGCATCATCGAGTGATGAACGAGAGGATTGAATGTTTATGGAAGCAATGCGAGCTCAAGGGAAGAATGCCAACGAACCTATTGCACAACCCCCACAGCCTCCTGCCTTCCCTCGAGTAGATGGTTTTGTTGGAATTATCATCGGGCATCACCAACCCAGATTTGCTAGTCGACGAGAGCAAAGAAGAGCGTCAAATTCCCCCTCCCTCCCGGGAAGCCAACTATGTTGATAACCTAAACGACTCACAAGCCATACTAGTTACAGTGCAATGATAGCGATGTGGTAGAGTGGGCGAATAAGCAAGACGACCCACTCGTCATCCATGTTCAGCTTGGAACCAAGATTGTCAAGAGGATAATTATAGATACTGGCAGCGCAAACGGCGTAATCTATTGGGAAGCCTATCAAAATCTTGGCCTTGACCAATCTAAGCTACGACCACGAAATGCAAAGTTGTTGGTTTCACATGGGATTCTGTGAAGGAACTTGAGATCATTATGATCGACACGATCCTGGGAGACGAGGGAGGCCCACGCATGATTTGTGCAATCGACTTTTTAGTCATCCCCTTCGCTTCACAATAAACGCAATATTCGATCGGGACTCCTTAACGCGATTTGAAGTGGTGGTGTCTATCAGCCACTTCTGCCTCAAGTTCCCAACCCAAGAGGGAACATGCACCGCTCGAGGTAACCAAGAGGAGATTGAGACGTGCTATATCTAAGCAGAGCAAAATGACAAGAAGGAGATGCACGCGAACTAACTCTACTTGTCGGGTTTGCTCTGCACGGAAGACAAGGAAGATCTGGAACCACGATAAAATTCACAATCACCAATGGGTGAAAATGCTCTTCCGACCTGCGTCTATGTCGCGAAACACACAATCTCACCCTTTGATGAGGAAGATAATAAATTTTACGTTGGCCAAGGAGTATTACCAGAAGTAACAAAGGAGATCGAGACCATGCTGGGAGTCTCACGAGACATCTTTGTATGGACTCCAAAAGACCTCAAGGAAATCCCACCCAGGTAATGACTTACTCTCTTGCTATTGACCCCAAGGTAAAACCTCTGCGGCAAAGGAAGCAAAAGCAAGCAGGTCCCAAGAACAAGGCTTCAGCAGTAGAACTCGCAAAACTACTTAAAGCAGGATTTTTACAGCATGTGCAATATCCTACTTGGCTCGCGAACGTTGTAATGGTGCCAAAGAAGGACACAAGAAAGTGGTGCATGTGTATCGATTTCACTGATCTGATCAAAGCATGCCCCAAAGACAGCTACCCTCTGCCATCCATAAACCAGCTCGTCTCTAATATTTCTCAATGCTTATTGCGGGTACAACGAGGTCGCGATGATCCCATCAGGCGCAAGCCACACCGCTTTTATAACAAACAAAGACACTTTTTGCTACAAGGTTATGCCATTTGGTCTAAAAAATGTGGACACTTTTCAGAGGTTGGTAGACAAGGTTTTCCAAGGACATATCAAAAAGTCAGTCGAGGCTAAACATCGATGACATAGTCGTAAAAAGAAGGCACCAACAAGATCATCTGAGAGATTTGCGCGAGGTATTCGGCATGTTGCACAGATATGGCATGTACTTGAACCCGTAAAATGCATATTTGGTGTCACAGAGGACAAGTTTTTGGGCTTCCATATAAGATCGCGAGGCATTCAGGTGACCCCATCTAAAGTTCAGGGCATCCTCGACACGAGAGCTTGTACGGCTAGTGAAGTGCAAAGATTCATGGGGTTAACAAACTACCTGGGTAGGTTTTGCGCCAAGCTGGGCGAGCGGAACTTGCCATTCTTTGAGATCCTGAAGAAGTCCAAACAGTTCTAGTGGACGACAAAATGTGAAGCGGACTTCACTAGCCTAAAGGAGCATCTAGCCAACTTGCCAACCTTGTCGTCACCCATTCCGGGAGAGACATCACAGTTGTACCTAGCTTCAAACTCGCAGCCTGTGAGTGTGGTGCTTACTCGGGAGCAGTAAAAGCCCGTTTACTTTGTCAGCAAAGCACTATTGTCGGCCGGAAACCCATACTCCTCTGTCGAGAAGACAGTATTCACATTGATCATGGCAGCATGAAGGCTAAGGCCGTACTTCCACGAACACACTATTCAAGTGTTGACTAACTTGCCTCTGCGCGAAATTTTACATCGGCTGACGCTATCAGGAAGAATGACCAAGTGGGTAATAGAAATCTTGGAGTTAGACATTGTGTACCACCCCAGGTTATCCATTAAAGCTCGGATGTTAGCCCGCTTTATCGCCGTGACAAGGTTTTGTGATATCGGCGATTCACAGCTCTACGGGAACCACCCCTGTAAGTTGTATGTAGATGGAGCTATGAATGCCAAAGGTTGTGGTGCGAGAATCATACTATTCTCTCCGGAGGAAGATATGTACGAGCAACAATAACTCTCGACTTCAGTGCCATCAACAATGAAGAAGAATGTGAGGCTTTGATTGTTGGGCTCAAGATTGCCCTCGCAGAACAAGTGGAAGAGATTGAAAGGTTTTGTGACTCAAAGGTAGTAGTTCAGCAAGTACAAGAGGTCTACGAGACTCGAAGTGTGATATGAGGCATTTAGTATGGCGCAACAAGTGGTCATTACCATCATATACAGGTGATTTGGCATGATTATGGCACGTATCACTATGATCCGGACCAATTGAAGCAGAGGCATTAAACACGAGGATTACAAACATTAGAGGAGAAGACTGCCAAAGGTAAGAAGCCAGAGCCGTGCACACAAGGACGCATCCATGGAGGAACACAGAGGAATTGGCACGACCGCGCCCTAGATGGCGAGACCGTGCTACTTCACGCGGAGCAAAGCTAGAAAATTGGCCCAGGCGCACCCGGGCCGACATACGCGCGGCCGTTCCTGTGTCGGGCCGAGACAGCTCCGAAATCTTAATTTCACCGGGACTTCAATTCGGGCTTTGGACTATTTTCAGATGGAGTTTTGGGCTTATTAGTTTAGATTAGACTTTTCTTGTTAGGGTTAATAAATAGGGAGAGATTGCCTCAACCCTACTTATCATTCACATTCTCATTTTCATTTTATGCAGTTTGTTTAACAATGAGTGAGGAGTAGTCTCCTTTACTTTATTCAATTGGTGGAAGCCAACAAGCTGATTAAATGTAAGACTTCTGATAATATATCATAGTTTGCTTTATCTCTCTTGCGTACAATGCTGATTGGATTGATTTACCTATCTGGTCTAGTCAACTAGGTAGATTAAGTCAATTTCATATAGCTAGGTATGGTTTGTCCGAGTTGGAGAGTCTTATCATAGAGTAATAAATCAATTACTTGGGCTAGTTGAACTTGTAGTTGTGTGGAGGATAATGATGTGTTAGCAGCCAAGTGGCACTGCATAATCCTATTTATTCTTGAACTCATTGCTGCCTAGGGATTAACCCTTGATAGTGTCTGGACTGTATTTAGGTAAGGTCTGTTAGGACTAGTTTGACTAATAGCCACATAAGAACAAGGATTAAGGTAGTTAGAGGATATAACATTAGGATAGCACCTGAATAGAAGAAGTCAATGATCATTTAATCAACTTGTTAAGTGAATACCAACTGTAGAAAGTGTTTTCCCATATTTGTCATAAATCAATCAATTTCTAGCTTAGTTTTAATCATTTCTCCATGTCTGGTTACTTTTAGAGTTAATTGAATTCAATACCATAAGAATTGATCTCCCTGATTCCCTGTGAGATCGACCCCTGCTTGCCGCTTTACATAGGTAAAGTAGTTATTTGGGATAATTACTTTGGCAGGGCTAAACGAACCTTGTCAAATTTGGCGCCATTGTCGGGGAATCAGATTTCTTTTCTTGCGGTATCAATTTAATTGACTTTGGTTCTGACTAATGTATGGTCAGCACCCGTTCTACTAATCAATCACTTGTTGAGCTCAACCCAGAGATTGAGAGGGCTGTGAGAAGGAATAGTAAAGAAAGGACAGCCAGGATAAACAACAGACCCCTGAGCAGTTGCAGGCAAATTAACTATTGATGAACCAATTATTATAGGCCTATGCTAAGAAGAACAACAATGCCGGCAATAGGACGCTGTGGGAGCGCACTAATCCTAATCTGACGCAGCTGCCCCGAGTGGTGGTCCTACCACCACTTTCTCAAGGAGTCACCTTCAAACTCAAGTCAGCGGTGATAAAATTGCTTCTAACATTCCATGGTCTGCATGGAGAGGACCCCATCATGCACCTAAACTCGTTTCACGACATATGCATGACCAGGAAACCGGTTAATGTGTCGGAAGAACATATTACGATGAGGGCACCCGGTTTCACGCTGAAGGACGCCAGGGCTTGGTACTATCACCTTCCAACCGGAACTATAGATAGCTAGGAGAAGATACATCAGGAGTTCTTGAACAGATACTTCACAGTGAAGAAGGCGAATGCGCCGAAAAGGGAGATAATGCAAGTGGAGCAGCGAGACGAGGAGTCGTTGTATGACTACCTAAGGTTTAAGGGGCTATGTGCTAGATGCCCCTTTCATGGACACGATCATAAAGATTTTGTACTATTTCTCACCTAGGGGTTATTGATTTCTGAGAGGAAGATGATCGACGCTGCTTGCGGAGGGAGCATTCTCAACATGACCCTGGAAGATGCTATGGAGAAGTTACAGAGTATGGCTGAGAGTACGAGGAGCTTCATGAGGACTTACACTAAGAGGAAGGAGAACACTGCGTGTTCAAGTACGGAAGGATCAAGTTTAGCGGGCGAGATAGCTAAGACAAAGAAGATGCTCAAGAGCCTACTACCAAAGGGCGGGCAGCAGTCCGCCCGAGTTTGTGATATATCTGCTAGTCCATCCCATCATTCAGACCAGTGTCCCGAGCTACGGGACGATACATTTACAAAGGTGAATGCGATAGGAGGATATGGACTTCCTCGACCATGGGATAATCAGCAGCAGCAGAACTACCAGCCGAGATATAGAGAGCATCCCGAGCAACAAAGGTGGAGGCCCCATGACCCACAGCAGAACCCCGGATCCCCTACCTTAGACATAATCAAGGAGCTCACCAAGAACCTCACCACCCTCGCGTCCAATTCCCAGAACACTGACGCAAGACTCAAGAATTTGGAGGTCCGAATGGGGCAAGTAGCGCAGACGGTGTCAACACTAATTCAAAATCAATCGAATTCATTATCAGCGCAGGCTATGGTGAACCCGAGCCAAAATTCACCGAACCAGAACCTTAAGAACAATAGCGCAATGTCACTAAGGAGCAAGGGAAGTATAACCAGTGGCACGCCCGCCTCAAGAACCACACGCCCGCACCACAAGGTCCGCAGAGAGGCGCGATCGCGTCCCCACCTTGCACGACCGTGCAAGCGAGTTTGAGGAAGAGCTCGATTGTGCCGCACCCGTGCACACCTGCGCGATTACGAAATCTGTTTCCGAAGAGTCAGCACGACAACGCCCCATTCTATGTGACAACGCAATGGAGTCTGCAAAGAGTTGCAACCGCTCCCCCCTAGTGCACGACCACTCCTTCCCCACTGCTAGAAACGAGACCCCTCCCAGGCTGGTTTCTGATGATGCTATCCTGATAGAGGATGTAGAGGAGCTTGATGTTTCGAGAGGTGCCTTTAAGCTCCGGCAGAGCAATTACATACGTCCCAACTTCCCTCCACTCAACTCAGAGAAACACAAGGCCCCCTTCCCAGAGGCGTTAAAAGACACTAGAAGGTCGGCGGATGACAAGGAGCTGTTTGAAATCTTTAGCAAGTGCCCAGTAAACATTCCCCTGCTAAAGATAATCAAGAGCATAATGAGGTACGCGAAGTTTTTAAGGGAACTTTGCACAGTTAAGCGGAACCTAAAGACGAAGGGAAGCAACATAGTAACAACAAGAGAAAGTGTATCTGCCCTCTTCCAGAAATGCATGCCCACCAAGTTCAGTGACCCAGGTATGGTGACTATTCCTTGCCGTATCAGCAACACTGATTTTGATCGGGCCATTATAGATTTAGGAGCTGCCATTAATTGCATTCTGTATTCCCTTTTCATGCAAGTAGGATTAGCCCCCCGATTGAGATTGACATATTAGTAGGATTAGCTGATGGGTCTATTGTTCATCCTAGGGAAGTAATGGAAAATGTGTTGGTTAAGGTTAATAGGTTAGTCTTTCCCACTGAATTTTATGTACTTGATATGGAGAGTGATAAGGAGGATGTACCTATACTTTTAGGAAGGGCATTTATGAGGACAACTGGTACCAAGGTATATCTATGGAAGGGGACCTTGTCATTGGAGTTTGATGGTGATGTAGTGAGTTTTGACATTTATGATACCGATGAGGAGTCCGGTGATGAGTTAGCTGGTGTATTTGCTATTAAGGTAGTTGATTACACAAGATATATAGATAGGACTGAGATGGCTTTGGCCGATGGGACCCCGATGCTAATGTTAGAGGGAGACAACCCTCCTTCTCTTCCCCTATTGTGCAGGCACCTAGAGTGACTTCTGCGTTACCTCGAGGACATTACATAGAGAAGAAGAGATGGTATGACAAGGGGCTCATGAAAAAGAAAGGGAATCAAGCAATATTGGATTAAGAAGGATGAGTAGGCCCTTAGGAGGGATAGTGTAGGTTGACATGAGAGCAAGAAGTCAGGCCTACAACTTTAACCAAAGGCGCTGTTCGGGGGGCAACCTTTCTATGAGGTAATTTTCTTACTTCCATTTAGGTTATCTTTGTTCCTTATCTCACAGTATTGTATAGTTTAAGTTTGGAGGAGGGGATTTACTTCACCTATATTTGAATTTTTAGCTATTTGTGAACTTTTTGAGCATCATTGAATTTTTAGAGTCAATATTCATATTCCCCCTAGGACATTACATAGAGACTAAGAGATGGTACGACAAGGGGCTCACGAAAAAGAAAGGAATCAAGCAATATTGTATTAGGAATGATGAGTTGGCCCTTAGGAGGGCCAGTGCAGGTTTACATGAGAGCAAGAAGTCGGGCTTACGACTTTAACCAAAGGCGCTGTCCGGGAGGTAACCAGTCTATGAGTTAATTTTCTTACTTCAATTTAGGTTATCTTTGTTCCTTATCTCACAATGAGGACATTGTTTAGTTTAAGTGTGGGGGAGGGGATTTACTTCACCTATATTTGCATTTTTAGCTATTTTTGAACTTTTTGAGCATCTTTGAATTTTTATTTTAAATTTTTAGTCGGTATTCATAGCCCCCCATTTTGTTGTTGTGTGAACTTCTCTAATGGTGCATGAACTTTGAATCTTTTTACTATATTTTAGATGTTAATATTTCAATTATTCATGATGAGGATACGATTGATCAATTAGAGGGCTTTGACTTGAGCATTCGGATTGTGATTAAGACGCATTAGGACCGATACTAAGATTGCATATTCACCATCTCTTCTCTAGTTTTTCATTATGTCATAATAATTTTCTCCCCATCCTTTCATTACAATATAAAAGAAAAGGAAAAAATGGTAGTGAACTCCTAGTGAAATAAGCTGGAAGAGCACGTGATCTCCGTGGTGTGAAAGATCACTCCGAGTTCGATCCTCCATGACTAAATAAGAAAAGATTCTCATTAGTTGGTCTAGACCGTAAGACGGATGGGCCGAATACCCAATAAGTGGAAAAAAGTGAAAAATGTGCGAATATGATGAAAAGGAGAAATAAAAAGGGCATGTGATATGATTTGAGTTCGGTTGTTGTTTTTTTGTTTGCTTTCAATGGTATTGGAATTACTGCATAATTGTCATAAGTATGAAGCATGTTAGGACAAGAATTTATCACTTATTTGATCTTCCGTTATTCGTGTTAATATATTACTTGGATAGAGACATCTTTAGCATATTTTGAGGATTCAGGTTAATGTATTTGGATAGAGTGAACATAGTTCAAAATTTGGGAAATATTTGATGCCATTGTTATGTTAGTTTAGAGTCTAGTTAAGTTTTCATTACTTTTGAGTATTTCTGGTGGAGTCGGAGTCTACACCCATGCTTTTGATGATTGTAGGTACTTAGAGTTGGAGTATCGATTCGACGACCACTACTGTCAAGTCTTCCATACTTGCTGAGATCGTCGTGGAGTTAGCAACAACTTACTCGAGTATGAAGAAAGTTCAAGTGTGGGGGTGTTTGATAGGTGTAATATAATATGGCGCATCAAGTGGTCGTTATAATCATTTACGGTCGATTGGCCATGATTATGGCGCGTAATACCGTGATCTGGACCGAGCGAAGAAAAGGCGTTAAACGCGAGAATTACGGACATTCGAGGAAAAGATTGCCAAAGGTACGAATCCGGAGCCGCGCACACAAGGACGCAGCCACACAGGACCGCAGATTCACGTGGAGTAAAGCTAGAAAATAGGTCTGGGTGCGACTGCGCCGACACATGCGCAACTGCTTCCGTGTCAGGCCGAGATAGCTCTAAAATCCTAAATTCACCGGGACTTCACTTTGGGCTTTGGACTATTTTTAATGGAGTTTTGGGCTGATTAGTTTAGGTTAGATTTTTCTTGTTAGGGTTAATAAATGGAGTAAGATTGCCTCAAACCTAACTATCATTCACATTCTCATTTTTATTTTTTACGTAGTTTGTTTCGCAATGAACCAAGAGTAGTCTCCCGTACTTTGTTCAATTGATGGAAGCCAACAAGCTGATTAAATGTAAGACTTCTATCCTTTGGTTCTAATAATGTATCCTAGTTTGCTTTATCTCTCTTGCGTATATTGTTGATCAGACTGATTTACTTGTCTGGCCTGATCAACTAGGTAGATTAAGTCAGTTTCATATAGCTAGGTCTGACTTGTCCGAGTTGGAGACTTTTACCATAGAGTAGCAAATCAATTACTTAGGCTAGTTGAACTTGTAGTTGTGTGGAGGATAATGATGTGTTAGCAGCCAAGTGGCACTGCATATTCCTATTTATTCTTGCACTAATTGTTGCCTAGGGATTAACCCTCGATAGTTTCAGGGTTGTATTTAGGTAAGGGATGTTAGGAATAGTTGGACTAATAGCCACATAAGAATAATGATTAGGGAAACTAGAGGATATAAGCATTAAGATAGAACCCAAACAGAAGATGTTAATGATCATTTAATCAACTTGTTAGGTACCAATTGTGGAAAGCGTTTTCCCATCTTTTTCATAAATCAATCAATTGCTAGCTTAGTTTTAATCATTTCCCTATGTCTGGTTAGAGTTAATTGAATTCAATACCATAAGAACTGATCTCCATTATTGCCTCTAGGATCGACCCCTGCTTGCCACTTTACTTAAGTAAAGTAGTTAGTTGGGATAATTACTTTGGCAGGGCCAAACGACTCTTGTCAAACTTCCAATCTACCCAAATACCAGGCTCGAGTAGCAAATTTTAAAACCATGTTCAAGCATTTTCTCATAACCACCATCCCCAAAAACAAAAACGACCAAGCGGACAGGCTCGCAAAGTTAGCTTCACGAGTTCAATTGGTCGATGTCAAGTCAGAAAGAAAGCTAAGGACAATGGGTACTCTTTCACCAGTACGAACTCCATATGTGATCACTTAGAGATGATGAAAATTGACACCCCAACAGACGACTAGCAAGCTCCCATACTAAGGTATCTCTCGCAAGAGGACCTCCGTGAAGATCCTTGTGAGCGTAAAATGTTACAGTCACAAGTAGGAAGGTTTTTCACGTGCCAAGGAACTCTAAAAAAGAAATCATGAGTCACGAGTTGAGATGACTGTCTCTAGAAGACGGATAAAGAATGCTCACTGAGTTACACGCATAATTGTGTGCCACGCAAGCTGGATGAAGGTCATTAGTATTTAAAGCACTCAGAAATGGCCATTTTGGCTATCGATATGCGGGGATGCTATACATATTGTGAGAACCTATAAAGCATGCCAAGGGAATGCACCAGCTTGTCATCAACCAGGGGTAGAAAAGCAAATTATGGCAGAACTATGTCCATTCGTGATGTGAGGCTTGGATCTCTTGGGGACTTTCTCACTAAAAGTGCCCGGTCAACTCGAGTTCATCATTGTCGCGATCGACTACTTCACTAAGTGGATCGAGGAAGTGCCCCTTGCCAAAACAAATGTCCAAGCAGTGCTAAAGTTCTTATGGCAAAATATCATTTGCAGGTTCGGTTACCCTCAGGAAATCATCACGGATAGAGTACCCCAGTTTAAAACTCCAAAAATCTTCGAGTGGTGTAACAACTTGGGCATTAGACTAAAGTTCGCATCTGTAGCGGATCCGCATTGGAATGGCCAGGTCAAAGTTTCTAACAAAATCATTGTGATTGACCTCAAGAAGAAACTAGATGAAGTACGATGGGCTTAGCATCTACCCCTTGTGCTATCCGAAAACCATACAACAATTAAACAAGAAACTGGTGAGATATTATTTCCACTGGCATACAGTCTCGAGGCGGTTTTACTAGTAGAGCACCTATTACCAGCGGATAGAATCATACATTATGATGAAGAGGAAAACAGAGATAAGATGGCCCAAGAGTTGTAGCTCAGGGAAGAAACATGCGAGATGGCCGCCATCCGAGCGGCAACTTATAAAGTAACTATCGCGAAGTATTAGAACAAGAAAATCAAACCCCGGGGATTCGTGAAAGGTGACCATGTAATGAGGAAATCAGAATGACGAAAACTCGACCCAAACAGGGAAGTTCCGTACATCGTCGAAGCAGAAGTAGCCCCTGGTGCTTACAAGCTAAAACATGTCCAGGAAACCACATCGCAAACTCGTTGAACGTGACGCGGCTCCGCAAGTATTATCCATAGCAGAAAGAGCCTCGCCCCAGGTACATATTCCAATCATCTATGTCATTACTTGCATCAATGCATAAGATACCAAGAAAGTACCTTTAGGCAATGAACGCTAAAATAAACCACTCGCAACATATATGCGAGGTAGCACGCATGGGCTTAGCTAATCCAAAAGCGAACAAATGGTCCAAGTTAGAGATTTATCCTCACTCTACCGAACAAGGTACGAATATCATGCTTTCATAAGTATATATACCCCTCAAAACGTGCAAAACTGATCTTTAGGTATCTATATCAGAATACAAGATAACAAAGATAAAAGTAGAAAAGAGATAACGCTCCACCTACCTAGCATGGCCAGTTATGATGGCACATTCGATCCCGACGAGCACGTAGCACTATACAAGCAGAAGCTCATGACTATCTCGGTTTTCAAAAGAGATAAGGAGGCGGTCATGTGCAAGAGCTTTGGCACTTCCCTCTCGGGCACGACCTTGACGTGGTTCATCTATCTGCGTCACGGATCAATCTCCTGGTGAACGCCTTAAAGATCCAGTTCGCAAATAGTCGGAAGCTGGAAAAACAATCTAGTGACCTTTATTATGTCGTTCAGAGATCCAATGAGACCCTTAGCGAGTATCAGAACAGGTACAACAAAGAGAAAGTCTCGATCCCAAATTGTGATGTCGCCACCTCGGTCCAGGCTTTCCGACGGGGACTCACCCGAGGAAGCGAGCTATATCAAGAACTGACCAAATACCCCTGGTAGACTTTTTGAAGACATGCAAGCTAAGGCTCTAGACTAGATCAGGCTGGAAGAAGACGAGGTGCCACTCAAGGCAGACAATAGTCTTGATTGTGTCGAGCGACGATTGAATGGAGATCATCACAGAGACCGTCAAAGACAACCTTACTCTCGTAATCGTGAGGATAAGGGACGTGTAACCGATAATCGAAATCGGGGAAATGAGTGGAAAGATCATCCGTCATTCTCTACAAAGGTACAGTCCTTGAACTTTAGTATATCCACCGCTGAATTGGTTATGTCTCTTGACAGGTATGGTAAAGACGTGAGATGGCAAAAAAAAACCGATAAGGCCGAAGTCAAGAGAGATATGTCAATATGGTGCGACTTCCACAGCGATCATGGCCACTACACCGATAAATGTGTCACTCTTCACAAGGAGGTGGCGAGACTCCTGTCACTGGAGCATCTCAAAGACGTTATCTATGAAAGGGAAAAAGCGACGTTATCACGTTGCAATCAAGTAACCTCTGAACAAACACCGTCACCCGTCCCTGCTAAGGCCATCAATAACATATCGGGGGGGGGGGGTCAGAGCTGTGTGGTATTTCGTACTTAGCTGTCAAGCACCGAGATAAGAGCAACATTCTAGACTCTCCTTCACCATCGGAGTCCAGGGGTAGACATGCCAATCTCTCAACGCCAATTACATTCGATGACTCTGATGCGTGCAAGGAAGAGCACCATGACGGCTTGGTTATATCCTTGTCCATTGGAAATTGTTTAATCTGTCGCTTCTTAGTACATAATGGATGTTCCACCAACTTGATTAACTTGAACACTCTGAAAGAAATGGGGTTAAGAGAAAATGATATTAGTTCTAATATGATTCCGCTAGTCGAATTCAGCGGCGAAGTGAAATATACTCTTAGAGATATAGTTTTTCCTATCTATCTTGGTGGAATAAATTTGCAAGTAATGTTTAATGTGATGGAATGTGAATCTCCTTACAACTACATTATCACAGACCATAAATACACGCAATGAAGGATGTGCCCTCCATTTATCACCAGTCCATTAAGTTTCCAACAACTTGGGGAATACATGAGATCAAAGGTGACCAAAGAGTTGCCCGTAGTGTTATGTTGCATCAATGAAATCAGCAGTCTAGGAGTGTTATGCGACCACGACGGACGAGATCAAACACTACGTTGAACCATAAGCAGAAAAACTTGATGACGTCGTCCTGGACCCGTCGTTTCCCGACCGCGCAGTTCGGATCGGTTCGGACCTCGACGACGAGAGTAGAAAGAAATTGTTAGCCTTCTTATGCTCAAAGTCGGACTGTTTTGCTTGGTTGCACGAAGATATGGTAGGAATACCCCCTCACTTGGCAGCACACAAGCTTCACGTAGATTCAAGCTTTCCTCTTGTCAAACAAAAGAGAAGAAAGTTCGTTTCGGAGAGGAACAAGGTGATAGATGAGGAGATTGTAAGGTTGCTAGATACCGGAAAGATTTGAGAGGTCAGTTATCCAGAGTGGTTAGAAAACTTAGTGGTGGTTGAGAAGAAAAACGGTAAATCAAGGATTTGCGTAGACTTCAAAGATCTGAACAAAGCCTCTCCCAAAGATTCTATACCACTACCATATATCGACGCAATGAATGACGCAACAACCGGTCATGAAATGTTGAGTTTTATGGATGCGTTCAGTGGTTATCCCCATATCCAACTATACCCATACGATCAGGAAAAGACATCGTTCGTCACCAGTCAGGGGATATACTACTACCAGGTCATGCCCTTCGGACTTGAAAAACGCCAGGGCAACCCACCAATGGTTAGTCAATAAGATGTTCAAAGATCATATTAGGGATATGACGAAAGTATATATTGATGACATGCGGGTCAAGTCCAAATATAAAGCTGACCACATTGAGCATCTGCAAGAATCATTTGACATACTCAAGAGATAGAACATGAGGTTGAACCCCACAAAGTGCTTGTTTAGAGTATCGTCGAAGAAATTTCTGGGACATCTTGTGCATGAATGTGGTTGAGCACATAAAAGCCATACTTGATTTAAGAAATCTGAGGAGCATAAAGGATATACAAAACATACAGGAAAGATCGTGGCCCTGAGCAGGTTCATCTCCAAGTCAGCAGATAGATGCAAACATTTCTATGACATATTCAAGAAAAATAAGCCATTCCAATGGGGAAAAGATCAAGAAATAGCCTTCCAAGAAGTAAAAAAATTACCTGTCCATCCCGCTCCTCTGGGCCAAACCTAAAACCAATGAAATATTGCCTTTGTACCTGCTGTATTAGAATCTTCTGTCAGCGCGATGTTAGTTAGAGAAGAGGACGGTACGCAACAGCCAATATACTACGCCAACAAGTCCTTGCTTCCTGCGGAAACCAGGTATTCGTTGCTTGAGAATTTGGTCCAAGCACTTGTCGTGGCAGCAAGCAAACTGAAACCTTACTTCGAAACACACCCGATAGTGGTAAGGACCAATTGTCCCCTAAAAGCGATAATGAGGAAGACCGAATTTAGAAGACGCATGGAAAAATGGGTGATCCAATTGTGTCGATACGAGATTGAGTATGAACCCATATCAACAATCAAATCTCAAGCCCGGATAGGCTTCGTGGCAAACTTCAGCCCCACGCTAGAACAAGATGCTTTGAAAGAGACTTCCGACCTTGCCCTTGACGAACCAGCCGACCAATGGGAACTGCATACTGATGGAGCATCCAATTTCAGGGGAACAGGTCGAGGTGTCGTGCTATAATCTCCACGAGGGGACAACATAGGCAGGATTGTGAGATGTGAATGGGAAGCGACGAACAACGAAGCAGAGTACGAGGTGCCAATTTTCGGCTTACAATTGGTAAAGGACATTGGTGTCAGAAGTATAAAGGTCGTATGTGATTCCCTGCTTATTGTAAACCAGGTTCAAGGCTCTTTTGCAGAAAAGGACGATCGAATGGTGCCATACTTGGAAGTCTCAAGGCAGCGTGCGTCCGGGTTCGACGAGTTCAACATACCACAAGCGCCAAGGGAGAAGAATACCCATGCCGATGCCTTAGCCATCTTAGGATCGGCCTTGAAATCCAAGGACTTCCCAAGCATCCCTATGATTCATATCACAACTCCCGTTGTGCCCAAAGTAGCAAGTGATGGTACGGAGGCCTTGACTATGTTGAGTTCTGACATGATTCCCGCAACAACGTCCGACCAACCTGCTCCGAGGAGCAACGATCAGGAATGGATCAAACCGTTCCTCGACTGGAAAGTGGATGATATCCTCCCAGAATATAAGATGGAGATAAAAAGGCTTATGGTAGAAGCACTCTCCTATGATCTCATTGATTCCATTCTCTTCAAACGATCTTTCACATGTCTGAAGCTACGATACATCGGGCCTGACAAGTCATGACAAACGCTCCATTCTGTCCATAACGAAGAGTATGGAGATCACGCGGGAGGGAGATGCTTGGCATGTAAGATCAGGCGACTCAGATACTTCTGGCCGACCACAAATGCCGACGCAATCGACCATGCCAAAATATGTGATGCCTGCCAATGACATGCACCGGTTCCTAGACAACCATCAGAATTCTTACACCCAACACTCCCACCTTGGCCCCTCATTAGGTGGGGGATGGATATCATCGGAAAATTTCCACCGATGTCGGGGCAGTTCGTCTTCTTTCTCGCAATGACAGATTACTTTTGTAAATGGATAGAGGCAGAAGCTTATAATGGGTGAAGGAAAAACATGTCATATCATTCATAAAACGGAACACCCTTTATAGGTTTGGAGTACCTTCAAAGATAGAGTGCGACAATGGCTCGTAGTTAATCAGTCAAGACTTGTGACTTTTGAACCCGATGGAACATCTCTCTCATCACGTCAACGCCCGGTACCCGAATGAAAACGGGAAAGAATAATCTAGCAATAAAATCATCATCAATAATTTAAAGAAAAGACTAGATGGAGCTAAGGGAAAATGGACATAGCATCTGCCATATGTCCAGTGGTCAAATCGAACTACCCCCAAGCACGCCTCAGAGCACTCTCTTCCTCGCTGGTGTACAGATGCAATGAGGTTGTCCCAGCCAAGATCTTAGTCCCAATAGCAAGGTACGACCATCAAATGCAAGAGCAAAACAGTATTGAGTTATCTCATAATATCGACACTGTGGACGAGCTGAGGGAAAAGGGCATGGAATCGGATGGTCCTCCGCCAACAACAAGTGGAAAAAGTTTCAATAAGAATGCTAGGATAAAGGCCTTCAAACTTGGGGATTGGGTCCTGCGGAAGGCGTTTTAGAAAACGAGTGACCCCTAGACGGGAAGTTAGCTCCTCAGTGGGAAGGCCTGTATTGCATCATAGAAGTCGTCGGACAAGGGGCTTACAGGATCTGCTCGATCGACGACCAAGATGTGCCTAGAAGATGGAACTCTACACACTTCAAACCCTACCACTTTTAGTCAGTCATATGACATGTATGAATTTATAACACTACTAAGTGAACCAAACATTTTGTTATCATTACACCAAACATAACTAACAAGCGCAACAACTGGTCATCGCTTGTATGTTTTCTATTTTCTTTTTCTTGTTTCTGAATAAAGCAGGTAAGTGGAGGGGCTCCCTACATCAATACATTAGTGGATCCAATCACATATACACAATGAGCTCACACGAACACGATCGATCGGTACACGAGGTATGACACGTACATGCATGTCGTACCTTGCGAACCTTATACCCGCTATCAGGTCGTACATCTTGCTTTTTTCTATGTAAAACATATTTTACTTCCCCTTGGGTAATAATACAAGTCGCGACAGACACTTATATGCTATTACCACAGGTTCTCTCCCCCTCTATGATTAGTAAGGAGCTGAATCAGCACACGAGGCCTCGTGAACCTTATACAAGTTATAAGGTGAGTTTGTAAACAATGGTCCTACTCTTATAAGACAAAATAAGGTGTCACATACACCTCGATAACAACTTGTCGCGTGAAACAGGTTCTCTCCCCTTTCGGTGAGCAAGGAGCGAGCCAGACACGTCGACCCGCACGAACCTCACACCAGACTCTTTGGTTCAAGTCACTTGGGCGCATAACAACGGGTCCTGATCCGCGGCAAAGGAAGGAAGAGGTCAATAAATTCTTCTTGGGAAGTGGTGAGAATCCCTCTCCAATAAGGAACCCAAGAACCTTGTCTATTAATCAAGCATTGATAGTGAGCGAGTCTTCGTCCCAAGGAAGGAAGGCTACCGTGTAGGTCTGGCCAGGTTCATGTGTCATGAGATTGAGTTTGAATAGAACTATTTTGACCTCATTATGATCAATTGCATAGGGATCCTACTCGAGCTTAGACTAGTGTGTGCGCTCCGTAGTTTCTATGGTGGAGGTGATGTCGAACTCTTTGGAGTCGACGGATTCCCAGAACCCAACACTAATGATAATGCAGTCTATAAGGGAACTGACTGTAAATTACCAGTTGCTGGTGGCAACGAGATGTCCAATGGCATGAAGGACTTGGAGCCCGTGTAGCATCTAGTGAGAGGAGTAGGGACAAGGGTTGTTTGAGGTGTCTGAGAGGAAAGGGAAGGGACTTTGGCTTTCTTGTTCACAAAGGATGTACCTGTAATGAGAGGCCTCTTGCGCTAATGACGAGACACACTTCCATTGTTACCAAGAACAAGATTCGGCTTAGGTGACTTGAGCCCTTCACTAATTGCTAAATCACTATTTGTGGTTATTTCTTTTACTCCAGCCTTGGTGAGATCGATCACCTCGTGTTTCTTAGAGTCGCTGGACTAGGATTAGGAAACGTTTAGGGTAAATGAGGGAGTCTTTCTGAACTAGTGGGTGATGGAGGCACTTTTGGGGCAAGAGGAGGAGATAGAGCCATAGTTGTCAGGATCGCGATCCGGATCGCACGATCCTATGATCCAAAATTTGGAAAACGATCCCGATCCTATGTAGGATCGGACCTATGCCAGGATCGGCTTCAGGATCGTATAGGATCGGACAAGATCGTATAGAATCGTATAGGATCGTATAGGATTGGACAGGATCGGACATGTAGGATCGTAATATTCTATGATCCCACTCCCAATTTCTGATTTTCCTTCATTTAAGTTAATTATTTGACTTGATTGCTTATATAATTGAACCTTTTTTATCTAAATTTATTTTTCAATACTATTAGGTGCATACAGAGAAGAGAAAGCATTTACGTGCCTAAAGGACAATATATTTGGTATTTGTATTGCATAAACTTAAACTGAAGTACAACTACAATGTACAATTTTATTATTATTTTTTATTTTGAAAATTTTTAACTTTAAATTAACCCTAGTACAATCTTTTTAACGATACACGACTCTAATACCGATTTTATGTGATCAAAAGTTGATATTTTGGTATTATTTTTCATATAAATACATATCATAGTCATATTTTATTATTTCAATCGTTCAGTAATATAAAATCGTAGGATCTTACGATCCCATGATTCGATCCTACAGATTCGATCCTACCCCCCTCTCCGATCCAATGTAGGATCTCGATCCTGACAACCATGTATAGAGCTTTAGTAGAGGGTGGTGAAGAGGGTGCTTTCGTGGATGGATGTGGAGAAGGAGGTTTTGTGGTTGGAGTGACAGGTTATGGAGTTGTTGTGGTGATAGGAGTAAGATCTTGAAGAAGGTGGTGAAAGGGAATGTGACGCAAATGGGTTTAATATTTAGTAGCTTCAATGGTCAAGGGTTTAACGGTCACATGGAAAATATCTGAGAGAAATCTTCTTGGGAACTCAAGTCTTTGCAACAATTATTTTATGTGAACTAGGAAGTGAGGCAGTGTAATAATTTTTATTTTAAACTAGCTGTTATTTTGTTTGGTTCCCATTTGTGACGAGCGGTCCCCATAAAATAGACATTTGGTCCCCATAAACAAATGCTCGGTTCCATGATTTCTGACTATACTTGCTTGAAGCGGTAATGGAATAGCGCTTAAACTCAGCTCCCAAACATAACGATAGGATCAAGGAGACATATGCATAGGTTTAAATAGTGGAATGACAAAGGCACTCAAGCAATGAATACATATGCCTATGCAATAAAAATCAGAAAAGGAAATTTGTCATCTAAGTAAATATTCCCAACTATGGACTAATGGTCATAGGGAACGAAACACATAGATCGGGCTAAGGGACTAGCTTATCTGCACGAATCATATCTGGGGGGAACGGTTTATGGTCAAGAAGCAATCATCGTGCTTATTTTTCATGCATTGAAAGAGAGAGCATGCAAAAGTACACAAATCATCAAGCACAGGTGCAAAACAAGACAGTAACTGACAATGTCTTTCAAATTTCATCATACAGAGCATACGAGATCCGAATACCCCTAAGGTCACAAGTTTTACAAGTAAGCCATTAAGTTCTAAGTTCACAATCTTAAAGATACCAGATAACTTGTAGTCAATGGAGAGGGAACTTACAAGGAGGGGGTTGCTCAATTGAAGGGAATCATTCCCAAGAGAAGTCTTAGGTTGATGAATGTGCCCTTGTTCAAGGCCTTGGTGAAAATTTCAGCTATTTGATCTTTGGTCTGGCAATGAGTGAGCTCAATGTTCTTCTTATCCACATGATCACAGATAAAGTGGTGATGATTTCCAATGTACTTTGTCCGTGATTGATGCACACGGCTCTTGGATAAATATTGATAGCGCTTCTATTGTCACACCTGTATTTCCAGCGCGCCCATTGAGGTGTCAAACTCTGAGTAGCTACTTGATCCACATGAGTTGAGTGCAGCACGATGTAGCAGCTAAATATTCAGCTTAGGTGGTTGAGTGGGCGATGGAATCTGCTTCTTGGAGCCCCAAGATACGAGGAAGTGGCCTAAGAACTAAGCCATTTTTGAGGTGCTCTTATGATCAACCACATAACCTGCATAACCAATATCTATATATCTAACAAGAGTAAAATCACATGGTTTAGGATACCATAGACAATGACTGTCAGTCCCTTTCAAGTAGAAAAAGACTCGCTTCATGTTGGCAACATGTGACTCTCTTGGATAGGATTAGAATCTGGCACAAAGGCTCATAGTGAATACAATATCTCGTCAGGAGGCAGTCAAGTACATAAGGGAACCCACCATCCCTCTGTAGGTGGACACATTGGTTGTGGGGCCATTCATATCAACGTCTAGCTTAGTCGTTATGGAGACTGGAGTGTGCATTGATTTAGAATATTTCATATCATACTTCTTTAACATCTCCCTTATGTATTTCTGTTGATGTATTTTTATTCCTTTATCCTTTTGCACAACTTGTAGTCCTAGAAAGAAGTTCAGTTCCCCAATCAGGCTCATGTTTAACTTTCTACTCATGACATCTTTGAACTTTTCCACTAGTGACATGTTAGTGGCACCAAAAATGTTGTCATCTACATATACTTGAACAACTAGAATGTCGTTGTCAACCTCCTTATGAATAGTATCTTGTCTATTCCCCCCCTTCTATAGTTATTGGATAGAAGGTACTCAGAGATAAAATCGTACCAAGAACTTAGAGCTTGTTTCAGGGCATACAACGCTTTATCCAGGTAGGTGTTATTGACTCGCTTCCCTTTGGGAATGATTTTGTTGGCAGAGTTCCTTAAGAAGCATCTGGTGGTAGTTAAAGTGACTTCAAAAGGGCCTTCATCACAGAGATTAAGCAACACTCAACAAGTTGAAGAGCATGCTATCAACGAAATTCACAAGTTGAACTTCTATTTTATCATTTAACTGGACCTTTCCACGTCCCTTGATTACACATGTCTTCTTATTATCGAAGGAAATATTGCGACCTTCAGTAGCTTGAAATGAGAGAAGATTATCTTTGTAGCAAGTCATGTGACAAGATCAACCTCTATCAATGTACCATTTGTCCTTGCTGCTCGCTTCATCCTACAAATAACAGATTTAGGTTTTTGGGACCAATTAAAGCTCAGCTTCTCTGGGTTTGTTAGATTTTGGGCTTTCGTGAATCTGAGAATAACAAACACTTATGAAGGCACTCCCAGAAGAATCAATATCATGATGAGAAGCCGTTTTAGGTCATTAACTACATGTTTTTTCTATTTGGTGACCAATATGGCTTGCTATCTTCGACATGTTTCTTCCTACAGTCATGAATCGCATGTCCATTGTTGCCGAAATACATACACGAAGATTTATATTGAACATAGACATATTTTTCCTTTCCATGACGAAAGGGCCTACTCTTTTCATGTTTAGAACTGGTGTTCTTAACAGATTTACCTCGAGCTTGATTGAAATACATAGTGTGAGCTTTTTCTCCCGTAAACCAAGATTTAGTACCTTCAGGGGGGGTTTCTAAGACCTTGATTTTTTTCTCTAAGTGTTCATTTTTACTTCTACATGCATGTATAATATCCTAGTCCAGGTCTATCACATATAAAAACAGTTTGATTAAAGGTTTTCTCATTAATGCAATTGATAGACACGATTAGACACACCTAATGTTCAAGAATTAGACGTCATTTTTGTAAGTTACGAGGTACATTAATGCATATTTGGAAACATCGGTAGATTCATATGAAGTATGAGAAATCAAGTGATTAAGAGACATTTAGAAGACTTTCAAGAATTTGAATATTTAGAAGATCTAAAGTGAAGATCAAGACCGATGTCGAAGACCAGTGTTGGAAACATATTTAGGGGTGCAGGTGGTAAAACACTATACTGAGTACAAATGGATATTACTCTTAGCTCCGATGTTCAAATGCAGTGATTCCAAGTTGAGGTGTTAGATCGTGTAGTCTAGTTTCTACACTCATAAGACGAGCATGATCGGAGTTAGGAGTCAATAGTTATGGTGTGTTTTTACTACAATGTCGCATATGCTAAAACAGAACTCTCATCATCAACTCCCGCCGATCTGCGCGCCAAAGGTGGCTGAAAACTGTATTTTTATTAATTCAAGTTTAAGTTTTATTATTTTATGAGTGAGATTTATTAGTATTTGGAATTAGGGTTGAGAAGGAGTATAAAAAGGAGAGAAAAATGGATCTCTTAAAAAAATCTCTTGGCAACCTTTTCTCTCTTCCCTCTCTAAGTTCTATGTATAAAGTTTATGCTTGTTTTGCAATGAATTCCATCATAAACTAAC